>NC_064626.1:880770532-881073562 GCF_023864275.1 Schistocerca cancellata
AGCGTTATTTTAGGTGCCTGCAAAGTTGTCAGATGAAACACAACCACTGCGACGAAAGGCCATTCCTTAGAGCAGGTAGACGCCAACTGCGGCGGGAAACTGTCGTGGCCAGGAAGATATTCACTGTGTGTGGAAGTTGAGTGAGGATCCGAAGCTGACTTGCCGGCACACGTTGCAGCATTCACTCGCCAACGGCAACGGGGTAAGAGAAGGGTACAAATACGCCGGTTCTCGTCCGATCACCGAGGTTGGGCTTGGATGGGTGGCCGCCTGGGAGCACAGGGCGCTGTTGGCTAGAATCTATGTTTCTCGTTTTCGGTGCAGCTCGTCATGTTATTTCCTTCGATTCACGGTCCCCACAAGCTCCTCAAGTGCCGCAAGTCTGCAAGTCTCGAGACGCTACGCTAGACGCTTGCTTCCGGCCCCTCATGTACCATGCCACAGGCGCCAAAGCGTTCGGCTGGCCGATGGCCCCTGTACGCCCGCTCGCGCCACAGCAAGTTACTGTGCTTGCAGGGAATGCCGCGCCGTCGAATAACGTTTGGCGCGCAATCCGTTTATGGACAGAGGATGCTAAAAGGGGCCGTTCGACCGTTAATACGGAAATCGTAGCCAAGTTAGATGGCCTGAGCCATCTCGCGGCTGCCGCTGCTATTACGAGCGAGCGTGCCACGCGGTTAAATAGCAGTGCGCTGGCTCTGGCTTTGGACGCCGTTTCCTAGTGTATTCTGTCACTTCTAGTCGGTTATGAGAAGCTGGCAAATTACTCACCGTCAGTGCTTATCGTCAAACACGAGGAGAAGCTTTGATTGTAATGGAGATTAGCACCGGGACAGCGCGAACGCAGTCCCGACTACCAAAAATTATGCGCCCGAGTTACTCGCATTTGGAGTAATCGCGGGGGGTCAGCTCGACCGAAGTGCAATGGACAAGCCTCACCCCGGAGGAACCGCCTTCATGATCACGGTATCCTCTACGCCAGGTAAGTATGCTTCTCCTCGGCCACAGGCGAATATTTGTAATGCGTCGCGCTATCGTAGTGGAACGAGAACTCTTGACGTTGTCGCATTCGGCGAAGAGCATGGTGCCGTGAATGTACTTGCTTCCTTAGAAACGCGCTGTTGGCCGTCGAGTTAGCAGGCAGACAGGCACAATAACGGCCTTCTGCAGAAGCGATGCATTTTTCGTGCGGAAGACATCGCGACTCGCGGCGCCGGCCGTTGCTGGGGTTAAGTTACTGCACCCTCCGGAGATGGCGGGCCATGTCGGGGTTACCGCCTTCGAGCCACCCTCTCCGCCTGAAAGTCGCCTCTTTCTCGGCCGGTGTCAAAAAACGGCAAATGAGATTTGCTGAATGACTGTTTCTTCCAGCCACAGTGCAAGCCACAAAATCAATTATTGCTCTTACCTTTTGCTCCCTCCGTGGGAGCCCTTAGTGCTAGGAAATACGGCAGCATTGTCAATCGGCCTTGTCTGTCGCTGAGCAACCGAAGGACCAGGCTCTGACTATCAGATGTTCTAAGGAAGCTGTATGCACTCGTGGGTGTTGTACACGAGGGACAAACATCACGTCAGCAGGCTCTTAAGGAAAGACAATAATGAGCAAAAACTGCAACTTACCCCATTGGACGCTGATGGAACAGAAGACACTCGAAGGTAAGGTAACACTTCTTTTTTCTGTTCATCTCGAGCACGATCTGGAAAGCTCGAACGAAATTTCTGTTCTCTTTAATTCAGAATGTGGAGATATTTCCTTCACGCATACGAAAGTATGTGAGAAAAATGATGCTTCATTATTTAAGCTAGATGGAAAAGTTTAGGGGAAGTAATTAATTAATTCGTTTAGGCTGCACCACTACTAGGTAGCACTGTGAAAACAATGCCATTGCCCACCCTAATGGCAACACAGCTTGCTGCAGATTAATTTTGCGGCATTTCATAAATGATTAATATCTTATGACTATGGTGACGCTATGAGTAGTTTTATATGTGCAAACATTTGAAACTGCAGCGGGCATTACATTCACCTCTCTCTGTCTCTTTGCTTGGACATGGAGTAAGTAAGGATAAATTAAATTGCTTGTTTTTGAAGTAGTAACAGTTCTGAAGTGTAAAGAAATGACATTAAACAATAAAGTGTATTTTTTTTTTTTTTTTTTTTTTTAAAGTGTATTTTTTTTTATCCGAATGTAGTGATTCAACAACGAATTTATTTAATCCTACCTACCTCTGCAATTAGTGTACGTGAGAATTTCATTGGAATTGTTGCAATCGAAACCGAGCTTAATAATTTCTTGCGGCCGTTTTCAGTCCTCCTCGTGCTTTAATTGCTCATTTCCAAGCGTTATTTTAGGTTGCCTGCAAAGTTGTCAGATGAAACACAACCACTGCGACGAAAGGCCATTCCTTAGAGCAGGTAGACGCCAACTGCGGCGGGAAACTGTCGTGGCCAGGAAGATATTCACTGTGTGTGGAAGTTGAGTGAGGATCCGAAGCTGACTTGCCGGCACACGTTGCAGCATTCACTCGCCAACGGCAACGGGGTAAGAGAAGGGTACAAATACGCCGGTTCTCGTCCGATCACCGAGGTTGGGCTTGGATGGGTGGCCGCCTGGGAGCACAGGGCGCTGTTGGCTAGAATCTATGTTTCTCGTTTTCGGTGCAGCTCGTCATGTTATTTCCTTCGATTCACGTCCCCACAAGCTCCTCAAGTGCCGCAAGTCTGCAAGTCTCGAGACGCTACGCTAGACGCTTGCTTCCGGCCCCTCATGTACCATGCCACAGGCGCCAAAGCGTTCGGCTGGCCGATGGCCCCTGTACGCCCGCTCGCGCCACAGCAGTTACTGTGCTTGCAGGGAATGCCGCGCCGTCGAATAACGTTTGGCGCGCAATCCGTTTATGGACAGAGGATGCTAAAAGGGGCCGTTCGACCGTTAATACGGAAATCGTAGCCAAGTTAGATGGCCTGAGCCATCTCGCGGCTGCCGCTGCTATTACGAGCGAGCGTGCCACGCGGTTAAATAGCAGTGCGCTGGCTCTGGCTTTGGACGCCGTTTCCTAGTGTATTCTGTCACTTCTAGTCGGTTATGAGAAGCTGGCAAATTACTCACCGTCAGTGCTTATCGTCAAACACGAGGAGAAGCTTTGATTGTAATGGAGATTAGCACCGGGACAGCGCGAACGCAAGTCCCGACTACCAAAAATTATGCGCCCGAGTTACTCGCATTTGGAGTAATCGCGGGGGGTCAGCTCGACCGAAGTGCAATGGACAAGCCTCACCCCGGAGGAACCGCCTTCATGATCACGGTATCCTCTACGCCAGGTAAGTATGCTTCTCCTCGGCCACAGGCGAATATTTGTAATGCGTCGCGCTATCGTAGTGGAACGAGAACTCTTGACGTTGTCGCATTCGGCGAAGAGCATGGTGCCGTGAATGTACTTGCTTCCTTAGAAACGCGCTGTTGGCCGTCGAGTTAGCAGGCAGACAGGCACAATAACGGCCTTCTGCAGAAAGCGATGCATTTTTCGTGCGGAAGACATCGCGACTCGCGGCGCCGGCCGTTGCTGGGGTTAAGTTACTGCACCCTCCGGGAGATGGCGGGCCATGTCGGGGTTACCGCCTTCGAGCCACCCTCTCCGCCTGAAAGTCGCCCTCTTTCTCGGCCGGTGTCAAAAAACGGCAAATGAGATTTGCTGAATGACTGTTTCTTCCAGCCACAGTGCAAGCCACAAAATCAATTATTGCTCTTACCTTTGCTCCCTCCGTGGGAGCCCTTAGTGCTAGGAAATACGGCAGCATTGTCAATCGGCCTTGTCTGGTCGCTGAGCAACCGAAGGACCAGGCTCTGACTATCAGATGTTCTAAGGAAGCTGTATGCACTCGTGGGTGTTGTACACGAGGGACAAACATCACGTCAGCAGGCTCTTAAGGAAAGACAATAATGAGCAAAAAACTGCAACTTACCCCATTGGACGCTGATGGAACAGAAGACACTCGAAGGTAAGGTAACACTCTTTTTTCTGTTCATCTCGAGCACGATCTGGAAAGCTCGAACGAAATTTCTGTTCTCTTTAATTCAGAATGTGGAGATATTTCCTTCACGCATACGAAAGTATGTGAGAAAAATGATGCTTCATTATTTAAGCTAGATGGAAAAGTTTAGGGGAAGTAATTAATTAATTCGTTTAGGCTGCACCACTACTAGGTAGCACTGTGAAAACAATGCCATTGCCACCTAATGGCAACACAGCTTGCTGCAGATTAATTTTGCGGCATTTCATAAATGATTAATATCTTATGACTATGGTGACGCTATGAGTAGTTTTATATGTGCAAACATTTGAAACTGCAGCGGGCATTACATTCACCTCTCTCTGTCTCTTTGCTTGGACATGGAGTAAGTAAGGATAAATTAAATTGCTTGTTTTTGAAGTAGTAACAGTTCTGAAGTGTAAAGAAATGACATTAAACAATAAAGTGTATTTTTTTTTTTTTTTTTTTTTTAAAGTGTATTTTTTTTTATCCGAATGTAGTGATTCAACAACGAATTTATTTAATCCTACCTACCTCTGCAATTAGTGTACGTGAGAATTTCATTGGAATTGTTGCAATCGAAACCGAGCTTAATAATTTCTTGCGGCCGTTTTCAGTCCTCCTCGTGCTTTAATTGCTCATTTCCAAGCGTTATTTTAGGTTGCCTGCAAAGTTGTCAGATGAAACACAACCACTGCGACGAAAGGCCATTCCTTAGAGCAGGTAGACGCCAACTGCGGCGGGAAACTGTCGTGGCCAGGAAGATATTCACTGTGTGTGGAAGTTGAGTGAGGATCCGAAGCTGACTTGCCGGCACACGTTGCAGCATTCACTCGCCAACGGCAACGGGGTAAGAGAAGGGTACAAATACGCCGGTTCTCGTCCGATCACCGAGGTTGGGCTTGGATGGGTGGCCGCCTGGGAGCACAGGGCGCTGTTGGCTAGAATCTATGTTTCTCGTTTTCGGTGCAGCTCGTCATGTTATTTCCTTCGATTCACGTCCCCACAAGCTCCTCAAGTGCCGCAAGTCTGCAAGTCTCGAGACGCTACGCTAGACGCTTGCTTCCGGCCCCTCATGTACCATGCCACAGGCGCCAAAGCGTTCGGCTGGCCGATGGCCCCTGTACGCCCGCTCGCGCCACAGCAGTTACTGTGCTTGCAGGGGAATGCCGCGCCGTCGAATAACGTTTGGCGCGCAATCCGTTTATGGACAGAGGATGCTAAAAGGGGGCCCGTTCGACCGTTAATACGGAAATCGTAGCCAAGTTAGATGGCCTGAGCCATCTCGCGGCTGCCGCTGCTATTACGAGCGAGCGTGCCACGCGGTTAAATAGCAGTGCGCTGGCTCTGGCTTTGGACGCCGTTTCCTAGTGTATTCTGTCACTTCTAGTCGGTTATGAGAAGCTGGCAAATTACTCACCGTCAGTGCTTATCGTCAAACACGAGGAGAAGCTTTGATTGTAATGGAGATTAGCACCGGGACAGCGCGAACGCAGTCCCGACTACCAAAAATTATGCGCCCGAGTACTCGCATTTGGAGTAATCGCGGGGGTCAGCTCGACCGAAGTGCAATGGACAAGCCTCACCCCGGAGGAACCGCCTTCATGATCACGGTATCCTCTACGCCAGGTAAGTATGCTTCTCCTCGGCCACAGGCGAATATTTGTAATGCGTCGCGCTATCGTAGTGGAACGAGAACTCTTGACGTTGTCGCATTCGGCGAAGAGCATGGTGCCGTGAATGTACTTGCTTCCTTAGAAACGCGCTGTTGGCCGTCGAGTTAGCAGGCAGACAGGCACAATAACGGCCTTCTGCAGAAAGCGATGCATTTTTTCGTGCGGAAGACATCGCGACTCGCGGCGCCGGCCGTTGCTGGGGTTAAGTTACTGCACCCTCCGGGAGATGGCGGGCCATGTCGGGGTTACCGCCTTCGAGCCACCCTCTCCGCCTGAAAGTCGCCCTCTTTCTCGGCCGGTGTCAAAAAACGGCAAATGAGATTTGCTGAATGACTGTTTCTTCCAGCCACAGTGCAAGCCACAAAATCAATTATTGCTCTTACCTTTGCTCCCTCCGTGGGAGCCCTTAGTGCTAGGAAATACGGCAGCATTGTCAATCGGCCTTGTCTGTCGCTGAGCAACCGAAGGACCAGGCTCTGACTATCAGATGTTCTAAGGAAGCTGTATGCACTCGTGGGTGTTGTACACGAGGGACAAACATCACGTCAGCAGGCTCTTAAGGGAAAGACAATAATGAGCAAAAACTGCAACTTACCCCATTGGACGCTGATGGAACAGAAGACACTCGAAGGTAAGGTAACACTTCTTTTTTTCTGTTCATCTCGAGCACGATCTGGAAAGCTCGAACGAAATTTCTGTTCTCTTTAATTCAGAATGTGGAGATATTTCCTTCACGCATACGAAAGTATGTGAGAAAAATGATGCTTCATTATTTAAGCTAGATGGAAAAGTTTAGGGGAAGTAATTAATTAATTCGTTTAGGCTGCACCACTACTAGGTAGCACTGTGAAAACAATGCCATTGCCACCTAATGGCAACACAGCTTGCTGCAGATTAATTTTGCGGCATTTCATAAATGATTAATATCTTATGACTATGGTGACGCTATGAGTAGTTTTATATGTGCAAACATTTGAAACTGCAGCGGGCATTACATTCACCTCTCTCTGTCTCTTTGCTTGGACATGGAGTAAGTAAGGATAAATTAAATTGCTTGTTTTTGAAGTAGTAACAGTTCTGAAGTGTAAAGAAATGACATTAAACAATAAAGTGTATTTTTTTTTTTTTTTTTTTTTTTTAAAGTGTATTTTTTTTTATCCGAATGTAGTGATTCAACAACGAATTTATTTAATCCTACCTACCTCTGCAATTAGTGTACGTGAGAATTTCATTGGAATTGTTGCAATCGAAACCGAGCTTAATAATTTCTTGCGGCCGTTTTCAGTCCTCCTCGTGCTTTAATTGCTCATTTCCAAGCGTTATTTTAGGTTGCCTGCAAAGTTGTCAGATGAAACACAACCACTGCGACGAAAGGCCATTCCTTAGAGCAGGTAGACGCCAACTGCGGCGGGAAACTGTCGTGGCCAGGAAGATATTCACTGTGTGTGGAAGTTGAGTGAGGATCCGAAGCTGACTTGCCGGCACACGTTGCAGCATTCACTCGCCAACGGCAACGGGGTAAGAGAAGGGTACAAATACGCCGGTTCTCGTCCGATCACCGAGGTTGGGCTTGGATGGGTGGCCGCCTGGGAGCACAGGGCGCTGTTGGCTAGAATCTATGTTTCTCGTTTTCGGTGCAGCTCGTCATGTTATTTCCTTCGATTCACGTCCCCACAAGCTCCTCAAGTGCCGCAAGTCTGCAAGTCTCGAGACGCTACGCTAGACGCTTGCTTCCGGCCCCTCATGTACCATGCCACAGGCGCCAAAGCGTTCGGCTGGCCGATGGCCCCTGTACGCCCCGCTCGCGCCACAGCAGTTACTGTGCTTGCAGGGGAATGCCGCGCCGTCGAATAACGTTTGGCGCGCAATCCGTTTATGGACAGAGGATGCTAAAAGGGGCCGTTCGACCGTTAATACGGAAATCGTAGCCAAGTTAGATGGCCTGAGCCATCTCGCGGCTGCCGCTGCTATTACGAGCGAGCGTGCCACGCGGTTAAATAGCAGTGCGCTGGCTCTGGCTTTGGACGCCGTTTCCTAGTGTATTCTGTCACTTCTAGTCGGTTATGAGAAGCTGGCAAATTACTCACCGTCAGTGCTTATCGTCAAACACGAGGAGAAGCTTTGATTGTAATGGAGATTAGCACCGGGACAGCGCGAACGCAGTCCCGACTACCAAAAATTATGCGCCCCGAGTTACTCGCATTTGGAGTAATCGCGGGGGTCAGCTCGACCGAAGTGCAATGGACAAGCCTCACCCCGGAGGAACCGCCTTCATGATCACGGTATCCTCTACGCCAGGTAAGTATGCTTCTCCTCGGCCACAGGCGAATATTTGTAATGCGTCGCGCTATCGTAGTGGAACGAGAACTCTTGACGTTGTCGCATTCGGCGAAGAGCATGGTGCCGTGAATGTACTTGCTTCCTTAGAAACGCGCTGTTGGCCGTCGAGTTAGCAGGCAGACAGGCACAATAACGGCCTTCTGCAGAAAGCGATGCATTTTTCGTGCGGAAGACATCGCGACTCGCGGCGCCGGCCGTTGCTGGGGTTAAGTTACTGCACCCTCCGGGAGATGGCGGGCCATGTCGGGGTTACCGCCTTCGAGCCACCCTCTCCGCCTGAAAGTCGCCCTCTTTCTCGGCCGGTGTCAAAAAACGGCAAATGAGATTTGCTGAATGACTGTTTCTTCCAGCCACAGTGCAAGCCACAAAATCAATTATTGCTCTTACCTTTGCTCCCTCCGTGGGAGCCCTTAGTGCTAGGAAATACGGCAGCATTGTCAATCGGCCTTGTCTGTCGCTGAGCAACCGAAGGACCAGGCTCTGACTATCAGATGTTCTAAGGAAGCTGTATGCACTCGTGGGTGTTGTACACGAGGGACAAACATCACGTCAGCAGGCTCTTAAGGAAAGACAATAATGAGCAAAAACTGCAACTTACCCCATTGGACGCTGATGGAACAGAAGACACTCGAAGGTAAGGTAACACTTCTTTTTTCTGTTCATCTCGAGCACGATCTGGAAAGCTCGAACGAAATTTCTGTTCTCTTTAATTCAGAATGTGGAGATATTTCCTTCACGCATACGAAAGTATGTGAGAAAAATGATGCTTCATTATTTAAGCTAGATGGAAAAGTTTAGGGGAAGTAATTAATTAATTCGTTTAGGCTGCACCACTACTAGGTAGCACTGTGAAAACAATGCCATTGCCACCTAATGGCAACACAGCTTGCTGCAGATTAATTTTGCGGCATTTCATAAATGATTAATATCTTATGACTATGGTGACGCTATGAGTAGTTTTATATGTGCAAACATTTGAAACTGCAGCGGGCATTACATTCACCTCTCTCTGTCTCTTTGCTTGGACATGGAGTAAGTAAGGATAAATTAAATTGCTTGTTTTTGAAGTAGTAACAGTTCTGAAGTGTAAAGAAATGACATTAAACAATAAAGTGTATTTTTTTTTTTTTTTTTTTTTTAAAGTGTATTTTTTTTTATCCGAATGTAGTGATTCAACAACGAATTTATTTAATCCTACCTACCTCTGCAATTAGTGTACGTGAGAATTTCATTGGAATTGTTGCAATCGAAACCGAGCTTAATAATTTCTTGCGGCCGTTTTCAGTCCTCCTCGTGCTTTAATTGCTCATTTCCAAGCGTTATTTTAGGTTGCCTGCAAAGTTGTCAGATGAAACACAACCACTGCGACGAAAGGCCATTCCTTAGAGCAGGTAGACGCCAACTGCGGCGGGAAACTGTCGTGGCCAGGAAGATATTCACTGTGTGTGGAAGTTGAGTGAGGATCCGAAGCTGACTTGCCGGCACACGTTGCAGCATTCACTCGCCAACGGCAACGGGGTAAGAGAAGGGTACAAATACGCCGGTTCTCGTCCGATCACCGAGGTTGGGCTTGGATGGGTGGCCGCCTGGGAGCACAGGGCGCTGTTGGCTAGAATCTATGTTTCTCGTTTTCGGTGCAGCTCGTCATGTTATTTCCTTCGATTCACGTCCCCACAAGCTCCTCAAGTGCCGCAAGTCTGCAAGTCTCGAGACGCTACGCTAGACGCTTGCTTCCGGCCCCTCATGTACCATGCCACAGGCGCCAAAGCGTTCGGCTGGCCGATGGCCCCTGTACGCCCGCTCGCGCCACAGCAGTTACTGTGCTTGCAGGGAATGCCGCGCCGTCGAATAACGTTTGGCGCGCAATCCGTTTATGGACAGAGGATGCTAAAAGGGGCCGTTCGACCGTTAATACGGAAATCGTAGCCAAGTTAGATGGCCTGAGCCATCTCGCGGCTGCCGCTGCTATTACGAGCGAGCGTGCCACGCGGTTAAATAGCAGTGCGCTGGCTCTGGCTTTGGACGCCGTTTCCTAGTGTATTCTGTCACTTCTAGTCGGTTATGAGAAGCTGGCAAATTACTCACCGTCAGTGCTTATCGTCAAACACGAGGAGAAGCTTTGATTGTAATGGAGATTAGCACCGGGACAGCGCGAACGCAGTCCCGACTACCAAAAATTATGCGCCCGAGTTACTCGCATTTGGAGTAATCGCGGGGGTCAGCTCGACCGAAGTGCAATGGACAAGCCTCACCCCGGAGGAACCGCCTTCATGATCACGGTATCCTCTACGCCAGGTAAGTATGCTTCTCCTCGGCCACAGGCGAATATTTGTAATGCGTCGCGCTATCGTAGTGGAACGAGAACTCTTGACGTTGTCGCATTCGGCGAAGAGCATGGTGCCGTGAATGTACTTGCTTCCTTAGAAACGCGCTGTTGGCCGTCGAGTTAGCAGGCAGACAGGCACAATAACGGCCTTCTGCAGAAAGCGATGCATTTTTCGTGCGGAAGACATCGCGACTCGCGGCGCCGGCCGTTGCTGGGGTTAAGTTACTGCACCCTCCGGGAGATGGCGGGCCATGTCGGGGTTACCGCCTTCGAGACCACCCTCTCCGCCTGAAAGTCGCCCTCTTTCTCGGCCGGTGTCAAAAAACGGCAAATGAGATTTGCTGAATGACTGTTTCTTCCAGCCACAGTGCAAGCCACAAAATCAATTATTGCTCTTACCTTTGCTCCCTCCGTGGGAGCCCTTAGTGCTAGGAAATACGGCAGCATTGTCAATCGGCCTTGTCTGTCGCTGAGCAACCGAAGGACCAGGCTCTGACTATCAGATGTTCTAAGGAAGCTGTATGCACTCGTGGGTGTTGTACACGAGGGACAAACATCACGTCAGCAGGCTCTTAAGGAAAGACAATAATGAGCAAAAACTGCAACTTACCCCATTGGACGCTGATGGAACAGAAGACACTCGAAGGTAAGGTAACACTTCTTTTTTCTGTTCATCTCGAGCACGATCTGGAAAGCTCGAACGAAATTTCTGTTCTCTTTAATTCAGAATGTGGAGATATTTCCTTCACGCATACGAAAGTATGTGAGAAAAATGATGCTTCATTATTTAAGCTAGATGGAAAAGTTTAGGGGAAGTAATTAATTAATTCGTTTAGGCTGCACCACTACTAGGTAGCACTGTGAAAACAATGCCATTGCCACCTAATGGCAACACAGCTTGCTGCAGATTAATTTTGCGGCATTTCATAAATGATTAATATCTTATGACTATGGTGACGCTATGAGTAGTTTTATATGTGCAAACATTTGAAACTGCAGCGGGCATTACATTCACCTCTCTCTGTCTCTTTGCTTGGACATGGAGTAAGTAAGGATAAATTAAATTGCTTGTTTTTGAAGTAGTAACAGTTCTGAAGTGTAAAGAAATGACATTAAACAATAAAGTGTATTTTTTTTTTTTTTTTTTTTTTAAAGTGTATTTTTTTTTATCCGAATGTAGTGATTCAACAACGAATTTATTTAATCCTACCTACCTCTGCAATTAGTGTACGTGAGAATTTCATTGGAATTGTTGCAATCGAAACCGAGCTTAATAATTTCTTGCGGCCGTTTTCAGTCCTCCTCGTGCTTTAATTGCTCATTTCCAAGCGTTATTTTAGGTTGCCTGCAAAGTTGTCAGATGAAACACAACCACTGCGACGAAAGGCCATTCCTTAGAGCAGGTAGACGCCAACTGCGGCGGGAAACTGTCGTGGCCAGGAAGATATTCACTGTGTGTGGAAGTTGATGAGGATCCGAAGCTGACTTGCCGGCACACGTTGCAGCATTCACTCGCCAACGGCAACGGGGTAAGAGAAGGGTACAAATACGCCGGTTCTCGTCCGATCACCGAGGTTGGGCTTGGATGGGTGGCCGCCTGGGAGCACAGGGCGCTGTTGGCTAGAATCTATGTTTCTCGTTTTCGGTGCAGCTCGTCATGTTATTTCCTTCGATTCACGTCCCCACAAGCTCCTCAAGTGCCGCAAGTCTGCAAGTCTCGAGACGCTACGCTAGACGCTTGCTTCCGGCCCCTCATGTACCATGCCACAGGCGCCAAAGCGTTCGGCTGGCCGATGGCCCCTGTACGCCCGCTCGCGCCACAGCAGTTACTGTGCTTGCAGGGAATGCCGCGCCGTCGAATAACGTTTGGCGCGCAATCCGTTTATGGACAGAGGATGCTAAAAGGGGCCGTTCGACCGTTAATACGGAAATCGTAGCCAAGTTAGATGGCCTGAGCCATCTCGCGGCTGCCGCTGCTATTACGAGCGAGCGTGCCACGCGGTTAAATAGCAGTGCGCTGGCTCTGGCTTTGGACGCCGTTTCCTAGTGTATTCTGTCACTTCTAGTCGGTTATGAGAAGCTGGCAAATTACTCACCGTCAGTGCTTATCGTCAAACACGAGGAGAAGCTTTGATTGTAATGGAGATTAGCACCGGGACAGCGCGAACGCAGTCCCGACTACCAAAAATTATGCGCCCGAGTTACTCGCATTTGGAGTAATCGCGGGGGTCAGCTCGACCGAAGTGCAATGGACAAGCCTCACCCCGGAGGAACCGCCTTCATGATCACGGTATCCTCTACGCCAGGTAAGTATGCTTCTCCTCGGCCACAGGCGAATATTTGTAATGCGTCGCGCTATCGTAGTGGAACGAGAACTCTTGACGTTGTCGCATTCGGCGAAGAGCATGGTGCCGTGAATGTACTTGCTTCCTTAGAAACGCGCTGTTGGCCGTCGAGTTAGCAGGCAGACAGGCACAATAACGGCCTTCTGCAGAAAGCGATGCATTTTTCGTGCGGAAGACATCGCGACTCGCGGCGCCGGCCGTTGCTGGGGTTAAGTTACTGCACCCTCCGGGAGATGGCGGGCCATGTCGGGGTTACCGCCTTCGAGCCACCCTCTCCGCCTGAAAGTCGCCCTCTTTCTCGGCCGGTGTCAAAAAACGGCAAATGAGATTTGCTGAATGACTGTTTCTTCCAGCCACAGTGCAAGCCACAAAATCAATTATTGCTCTTACCTTTGCTCCCTCCGTGGGAGCCCTTAGTGCTAGGAAATACGGCAGCATTGTCAATCGGCCTTGTCTGTCGCTGAGCAACCGAAGGACCAGGCTCTGACTATCAGATGTTCTAAGGAAGCTGTATGCACTCGTGGGTGTTGTACACGAGGGACAAACATCACGTCAGCAGGCTCTTAAGGAAAGACAATAATGAGCAAAAACTGCAACTTACCCCATTGGACGCTGATGGAACAGAAGACACTCGAAGGTAAGGTAACACTTCTTTTTTCTGTTCATCTCGAGCACGATCTGGAAAGCTCGAACGAAATTTCTGTTCTCTTTAATTCAGAATGTGGAGATATTTCCTTCACGCATACGAAAGTATGTGAGAAAAATGATGCTTCATTATTTAAGCTAGATGGAAAAGTTTAGGGGAAGTAATTAATTAATTCGTTTAGGCTGCACCACTACTAGGTAGCACTGTGAAAACAATGCCATTGCCACCTAATGGCAACACAGCTTGCTGCAGATTAATTTTGCGGCATTTCATAAATGATTAATATCTTATGACTATGGTGACGCTATGAGTAGTTTTATATGTGCAAACATTTGAAACTGCAGCGGGCATTACATTCACCTCTCTCTGTCTCTTTGCTTGGACATGGAGTAAGTAAGGATAAATTAAATTGCTTGTTTTTGAAGTAGTAACAGTTCTGAAGTGTAAAGAAATGACATTAAACAATAAAGTGTATTTTTTTTTTTTTTTTTTTTTTAAAGTGTATTTTTTTTTATCCGAATGTAGTGATTCAACAACGAATTTATTTAATCCTACCTACCTCTGCAATTAGTGTACGTGAGAATTTCATTGGAATTGTTGCAATCGAAACCGAGCTTAATAATTTCTTGCGGCCGTTTTCAGTCCTCCTCGTGCTTTAATTGCTCATTTCCAAGCGTTATTTTAGGTTGCCTGCAAAGTTGTCAGATGAAACACAACCACTGCGACGAAAGGCCATTCCTTAGAGCAGGTAGACGCCAACTGCGGCGGGAAACTGTCGTGGCCAGGAAGATATTCACTGTGTGTGGAAGTTGAGTGAGGATCCGAAGCTGACTTGCCGGCACACGTTGCAGCATTCACTCGCCAACGGCAACGGGGTAAGAGAAGGGTACAAATACGCCGGTTCTCGTCCGATCACCGAGGTTGGGCTTGGATGGGTGGCCGCCTGGGAGCACAGGGCGCTGTTGGCTAGAATCTATGTTTCTCGTTTTCGGTGCAGCTCGTCATGTTATTTCCTTCGATTCACGTCCCCACAAGCTCCTCAAGTGCCGCAAGTCTGCAAGTCTCGAGACGCTACGCTAGACGCTTGCTTCCGGCCCCTCATGTACCATGCCACAGGCGCCAAAGCGTTCGGCTGGCCGATGGCCCCTGTACGCCCGCTCGCGCCACAGCAGTTACTGTGCTTGCAGGGAATGCCGCGCCGTCGAATAACGTTTGGCGCGCAATCCGTTTATGGACAGAGGATGCTAAAAGGGGCCGTTCGACCGTTAATACGGAAATCGTAGCCAAGTTAGATGGCCTGAGCCATCTCGCGGCTGCCGCTGCTATTACGAGCGAGCGTGCCACGCGGTTAAATAGCAGTGCGCTGGCTCTGGCTTTGGACGCCGTTTCCTAGTGTATTCTGTCACTTCTAGTCGGTTATGAGAAGCTGGCAAATTACTCACCGTCAGTGCTTATCGTCAAACACGAGGAGAAGCTTTGATTGTAATGGAGATTAGCACCGGGACAGCGCGAACGCAGTCCCGACTACCAAAAATTATGCGCCCGAGTTACTCGCATTTGGAGTAATCGCGGGGGTCAGCTCGACCGAAGTGCAATGGACAAGCCTCACCCCGGAGGAACCGCCTTCATGATCACGGTATCCTCTACGCCAGGTAAGTATGCTTCTCCTCGGCCACAGGCGAATATTTGTAATGCGTCGCGCTATCGTAGTGGAACGAGAACTCTTGACGTTGTCGCATTCGGCGAAGAGCATGGTGCCGTGAATGTACTTGCTTCCTTAGAAACGCGCTGTTGGCCGTCGAGTTAGCAGGCAGACAGGCACAATAACGGCCTTCTGCAGAAAGCGATGCATTTTTCGTGCGGAAGACATCGCGACTCGCGGCGCCGGCCGTTGCTGGGGTTAAGTTACTGCACCCTCCGGGAGATGGCGGGCCATGTCGGGGTTACCGCCTTCGAGCCACCCTCTCCGCCTGAAAGTCGCCCTCTTTCTCGGCCGGTGTCAAAAAACGGCAAATGAGATTTGCTGAATGACTGTTTCTTCCAGCCACAGTGCAAGCCACAAAATCAATTATTGCTCTTACCTTTGCTCCCTCCGTGGGAGCCCTTAGTGCTAGGAAATACGGCAGCATTGTCAATCGGCCTTGTCTGTCGCTGAGCAACCGAAGGACCAGGCTCTGACTATCAGATGTTCTAAGGAAGCTGTATGCACTCGTGGGTGTTGTACACGAGGGACAAACATCACGTCAGCAGGCTCTTAAGGAAAGACAATAATGAGCAAAAACTGCAACTTACCCCATTGGACGCTGATGGAACAGAAGACACTCGAAGGTAAGGTAACACTTCTTTTTTCTGTTCATCTCGAGCACGATCTGGAAAGCTCGAACGAAATTTCTGTTCTCTTTAATTCAGAATGTGGAGATATTTCCTTCACGCATACGAAAGTATGTGAGAAAAATGATGCTTCATTATTTAAGCTAGATGGAAAAGTTTAGGGGAAGTAATTAATTAATTCGTTTAGGCTGCACCACTACTAGGTAGCACTGTGAAAACAATGCCATTGCCACCTAATGGCAACACAGCTTGCTGCAGATTAATTTTGCGGCATTTCATAAATGATTAATATCTTATGACTATGGTGACGCTATGAGTAGTTTTATATGTGCAAACATTTGAAACTGCAGCGGGCATTACATTCACCTCTCTCTGTCTCTTTGCTTGGACATGGAGTAAGTAAGGATAAATTAAATTGCTTGTTTTTGAAGTAGTAACAGTTCTGAAGTGTAAAGAAATGACATTAAACAATAAAGTGTATTTTTTTTTTTTTTTTTTTTTTTAAAGTGTATTTTTTTTTATCCGAATGTAGTGATTCAACAACGAATTTATTTAATCCTACCTACCTCTGCAATTAGTGTACGTGAGAATTTCATTGGAATTGTTGCAATCGAAACCGAGCTTAATAATTTCTTGCGGCCGTTTTCAGTCCTCCTCGTGCTTTAATTGCTCATTTCCAAGCGTTATTTTAGGTTGCCTGCAAAGTTGTCAGATGAAACACAACCACTGCGACGAAAGGCCATTCCTTAGAGCAGGTAGACGCCAACTGCGGCGGGAAACTGTCGTGGCCAGGAAGATATTCACTGTGTGTGGAAGTTGAGTGAGGATCCGAAGCTGACTTGCCGGCACACGTTGCAGCATTCACTCGCCAACGGCAACGGGGTAAGAGAAGGGTACAAATACGCCGGTTCTCGTCCGATCACCGAGGTTGGGCTTGGATGGGTGGCCGCCTGGGAGCACAGGGCGCTGTTGGCTAGAATCTATGTTTCTCGTTTTCGGTGCAGCTCGTCATGTTATTTCCTTCGATTCACGTCCCCACAAGCTCCTCAAGTGCCGCAAGTCTGCAAGTCTCGAGACGCTACGCTAGACGCTTGCTTCCGGCCCCTCATGTACCATGCCACAGGCGCCAAAGCGTTCGGCTGGCCGATGGCCCCTGTACGCCCGCTCGCGCCACAGCAGTTACTGTGCTTGCAGGGAATGCCGCGCCGTCGAATAACGTTTGGCGCGCAATCCGTTTATGGACAGAGGATGCTAAAAGGGGCCGTTCGACCGTTAATACGGAAATCGTAGCCAAGTTAGATGGCCTGAGCCATCTCGCGGCTGCCGCTGCTATTACGAGCGAGCGTGCCACGCGGTTAAATAGCAGTGCGCTGGCTCTGGCTTTGGACGCCGTTTCCTAGTGTATTCTGTCACTTCTAGTCGGTTATGAGAAGCTGGCAAATTACTCACCGTCAGTGCTTATCGTCAAACACGAGGAGAAGCTTTGATTGTAATGGAGATTAGCACCGGGACAGCGCGAACGCAGTCCCGACTACCAAAAATTATGCGCCCGAGTTACTCGCATTTGGAGTAATCGCGGGGGTCAGCTCGACCGAAGTGCAATGGACAAGCCTCACCCCGGAGGAACCGCCTTCATGATCACGGTATCCTCTACGCCAGGTAAGTATGCTTCTCCTCGGCCACAGGCGAATATTTGTAATGCGTCGCGCTATCGTAGTGGAACGAGAACTCTTGACGTTGTCGCATTCGGCGAAGAGCATGGTGCCGTGAATGTACTTGCTTCCTTAGAAACGCGCTGTTGGCCGTCGAGTTAGCAGGCAGACAGGCACAATAACGGCCTTCTGCAGAAAGCGATGCATTTTTCGTGCGGAAGACATCGCGACTCGCGGCGCCGGCCGTTGCTGGGGTTAAGTTACTGCACCCTCCGGGAGATGGCGGGCCATGTCGGGGTTACCGCCTTCGAGCCACCCTCTCCGCCTGAAAGTCGCCCTCTTTCTCGGCCGGTGTCAAAAAACGGCAAATGAGATTTGCTGAATGACTGTTTCTTCCAGCCACAGTGCAAGCCACAAAATCAATTATTGCTCTTACCTTTGCTCCCTCCGTGGGAGCCCTTAGTGCTAGGAAATACGGCAGCATTGTCAATCGGCCTTGTCTGTCGCTGAGCAACCGAAGGACCAGGCTCTGACTATCAGATGTTCTAAGGAAGCTGTATGCACTCGTGGGTGTTGTACACGAGGGACAAACATCACGTCAGCAGGCTCTTAAGGAAAGACAATAATGAGCAAAAACTGCAACTTACCCCATTGGACGCTGATGGAACAGAAGACACTCGAAGGTAAGGTAACACTTCTTTTTTCTGTTCATCTCGAGCACGATCTGGAAAGCTCGAACGAAATTTCTGTTCTCTTTAATTCAGAATGTGGAGATATTTCCTTCACGCATACGAAAGTATGTGAGAAAAATGATGCTTCATTATTTAAGCTAGATGGAAAAGTTTAGGGGAAGTAATTAATTAATTCGTTTAGGCTGCACCACTACTAGGTAGCACTGTGAAAACAATGCCATTGCCACCTAATGGCAACACAGCTTGCTGCAGATTAATTTTGCGGCATTTCATAAATGATTAATATCTTATGACTATGGTGACGCTATGAGTAGTTTTATATGTGCAAACATTTGAAACTGCAGCGGGCATTACATTCACCTCTCTCTGTCTCTTTGCTTGGACATGGAGTAAGTAAGGATAAATTAAATTGCTTGTTTTTGAAGTAGTAACAGTTCTGAAGTGTAAAGAAATGACATTAAACAATAAAGTGTATTTTTTTTTTTTTTTTTTTTTTTAAAGTGTATTTTTTTTTATCCGAATGTAGTGATTCAACAACGAATTTATTTAATCCTACCTACCTCTGCAATTAGTGTACGTGAGAATTTCATTGGAATTGTTGCAATCGAAACCGAGCTTAATAATTTCTTGCGGCCGTTTTCAGTCCTCCTCGTGCTTTAATTGCTCATTTCCAAGCGTTATTTTAGGTTGCCTGCAAAGTTGTCAGATGAAACACAACCACTGCGACGAAAGGCCATTCCTTAGAGCAGGTAGACGCCAACTGCGGCGGGAAACTGTCGTGGCCAGGAAGATATTCACTGTGTGTGGAAGTTGAGTGAGGATCCGAAGCTGACTTGCCGGCACACGTTGCAGCATTCACTCGCCAACGGCAACGGGGTAAGAGAAGGGTACAAATACGCCGGTTCTCGTCCGATCACCGAGGTTGGGCTTGGATGGGTGGCCGCCTGGGAGCACAGGGCGCTGTTGGCTAGAATCTATGTTTCTCGTTTTCGGTGCAGCTCGTCATGTTATTTCCTTCGATTCACGTCCCCACAAGCTCCTCAAGTGCCGCAAGTCTGCAAGTCTCGAGACGCTACGCTAGACGCTTGCTTCCGGCCCCTCATGTACCATGCCACAGGCGCCAAAGCGTTCGGCTGGCCGATGGCCCCTGTACGCCCGCTCGCGCCACAGCAGTTACTGTGCTTGCAGGGAATGCCGCGCCGTCGAATAACGTTTGGCGCGCAATCCGTTTATGGACAGAGGATGCTAAAAGGGGCCGTTCGACCGTTAATACGGAAATCGTAGCCAAGTTAGATGGCCTGAGCCATCTCGCGGCTGCCGCTGCTATTACGAGCGAGCGTGCCACGCGGTTAAATAGCAGTGCGCTGGCTCTGGCTTTGGACGCCGTTTCCTAGTGTATTCTGTCACTTCTAGTCGGTTATGAGAAGCTGGCAAATTACTCACCGTCAGTGCTTATCGTCAAACACGAGGAGAAGCTTTGATTGTAATGGAGATTAGCACCGGGACAGCGCGAACGCAGTCCCGACTACCAAAAATTATGCGCCCGAGTTACTCGCATTTGGAGTAATCGCGGGGGTCAGCTCGACCGAAGTGCAATGGACAAGCCTCACCCCGGAGGAACCGCCTTCATGATCACGGTATCCTCTACGCCAGGTAAGTATGCTTCTCCTCGGCCACAGGCGAATATTTGTAATGCGTCGCGCTATCGTAGTGGAACGAGAACTCTTGACGTTGTCGCATTCGGCGAAGAGCATGGTGCCGTGAATGTACTTGCTTCCTTAGAAACGCGCTGTTGGCCGTCGAGTTAGCAGGCAGACAGGCACAATAACGGCCTTCTGCAGAAAGCGATGCATTTTTCGTGCGGAAGACATCGCGACTCGCGGCGCCGGCCGTTGCTGGGGTTAAGTTACTGCACCCTCCGGGAGATGGCGGGCCATGTCGGGGTTACCGCCTTCGAGCCACCCTCTCCGCCTGAAAGTCGCCCTCTTTCTCGGCCGGTGTCAAAAAACGGCAAATGAGATTTGCTGAATGACTGTTTCTTCCAGCCACAGTGCAAGCCACAAAATCAATTATTGCTCTTACCTTTGCTCCCTCCGTGGGAGCCCTTAGTGCTAGGAAATACGGCAGCATTGTCAATCGGCCTTGTCTGTCGCTGAGCAACCGAAGGACCAGGCTCTGACTATCAGATGTTCTAAGGAAGCTGTATGCACTCGTGGGTGTTGTACACGAGGGACAAACATCACGTCAGCAGGCTCTTAAGGAAAGACAATAATGAGCAAAAACTGCAACTTACCCCATTGGACGCTGATGGAACAGAAGACACTCGAAGGTAAGGTAACACTTCTTTTTTCTGTTCATCTCGAGCACGATCTGGAAAGCTCGAACGAAATTTCTGTTCTCTTTAATTCAGAATGTGGAGATATTTCCTTCACGCATACGAAAGTATGTGAGAAAAATGATGCTTCATTATTTAAGCTAGATGGAAAAGTTTAGGGGAAGTAATTAATTAATTCGTTTAGGCTGCACCACTACTAGGTAGCACTGTGAAAACAATGCCATTGCCACCTAATGGCAACACAGCTTGCTGCAGATTAATTTTGCGGCATTTCATAAATGATTAATATCTTATGACTATGGTGACGCTATGAGTAGTTTTATATGTGCAAACATTTGAAACTGCAGCGGGCATTACATTCACCTCTCTCTGTCTCTTTGCTTGGACATGGAGTAAGTAAGGATAAATTAAATTGCTTGTTTTTGAAGTAGTAACAGTTCTGAAGTGTAAAGAAATGACATTAAACAATAAAGTGTATTTTTTTTTTTTTTTTTTTTTTAAAGTGTATTTTTTTTTATCCGAATGTAGTGATTCAACAACGAATTTATTTAATCCTACCTACCTCTGCAATTAGTGTACGTGAGAATTTCATTGGAATTGTTGCAATCGAAACCGAGCTTAATAATTTCTTGCGGCCGTTTTCAGTCCTCCTCGTGCTTTAATTGCTCATTTCCAAGCGTTATTTTAGGTTGCCTGCAAAGTTGTCAGATGAAACACAACCACTGCGACGAAAGGCCATTCCTTAGAGCAGGTAGACGCCAACTGCGGCGGGAAACTGTCGTGGCCAGGAAGATATTCACTGTGTGTGGAAGTTGAGTGAGGATCCGAAGCTGACTTGCCGGCACACGTTGCAGCATTCACTCGCCAACGGCAACGGGGTAAGAGAAGGGTACAAATACGCCGGTTCTCGTCCGATCACCGAGGTTGGGCTTGGATGGGTGGCCGCCTGGGAGCACAGGGCGCTGTTGGCTAGAATCTATGTTTCTCGTTTTCGGTGCAGCTCGTCATGTTATTTCCTTCGATTCACGTCCCCACAAGCTCCTCAAGTGCCGCAAGTCTGCAAGTCTCGAGACGCTACGCTAGACGCTTTTTGGTTCTCTTTAATTCAGAATGTGTTTAGGTCATTTACATAGATTAAGAACAGAATATGACCCATTACTGATCGTAGTGGCACTCCATATTTAACAGTCAGTATTTTAATATGCGATGAATTATTCGACGTTGAATAAAGTATTATTATTATTATTATTATTATTATTATTATTATTAGGGCGTGGTACCACGTTACTCGCACGCTGTCTGATAGAACCTTGGAGGCTTCTATGCAGTTTCCCACTTGTGTTGTGGCAGTATAAACCCATGCTCAAGCTCGTCTGGAGATCCACGAAGTGCGGCAGAGATGGTGCTGACTCTGTTCCCTCTCAGGTCACTATGTAGGAAGCAGGTGGCCCATGAAGATTAGCTCATAGGGGATGCCGCTAATTAGGATGGGGGCATGCAATGATTGTGGCTGATATTTATGAAATAATGTTGCTGCTGGACTATAACACCCTTTTCAATCACAGCTTTGGTGCGTCTGATGGAAAGCACCGCACATTTGGCGTTTATATCTACTAATTCCAGTCCACTGTCTTCAGGACTCAGGGTGCAAATTTGCATGGAGACCTTGAAGATGTTTCCCCTCCATAGCATCCGATATATGGATTGTTTAATCGCACATGCTGTTTGTTGGTGCTCTGGCAGAACTTGAGCCAGATACCAGGCCTTCGCTAGGATGCAGGTGTTAATTATCTCCACCATTTAATCAGTTTCCAAGGCCCTGACAGAGCGTACTCTGGCTACCACTCTGATTTCATGCAGAGTGGTACGCCAGTTGAGCGCCTCCATTCTCTGCAGCTTACCCACGATGACCACCCAGAGGACTTTGTGCTGTGCCCAGACACAGAATCACTTCAGCTGAATGTTCCATCCGCGACGTGTGTAATAATGTCGTTGTAGGAATGATAATCACCCCTGTTGATTTCTCAAACTGGTGGAATACAGTGTATTGCTTGTCCTTATCTGCTTGCTGTTCTATGAAAACTCGTAGATCATCGACAGAATCCCTGGAAATCAAATGGTCGTTGCTTATCGTGATCCCCCGGCGTTCGTGGGACGTATGCCGGAGGAATGGAAAAACTGGTAGAAGCCGATCTCGGGGAAGATCAGTTTGGATTCCGTAGAAATGTTGGAACACGGGAGACACTACTGACCTTACGACTTATCTTAGAAGAAAGATTAAGGAAAGGGAAACCTACGTTTCTAGCATCTGTAGACTTAGAGAAAGCTTTTGACATTGTTGACTTGAATACTCTCTTTCAAATTCTAAAGGTGGCAGGGGTAAAATACAGGGAGCGAAAGGTTATTTACAATTTGTACAGAAAACAAATGGCAGTTATAAGAGTCGAGGGGCATGAAAGGGAAGTAGTGGTTGGGAAGGGAGTGAGACAGGGTTGTAGCCTATCCCTGATGTTATTCACTCTGTATATTGAGCAAGCAGTAAAGGAAACAAAAGAAAATTTCGGAGTAGGAATTAAAATCCATGGAGAAGAAATAAAAACTTTGAGGTTCGCTGATGACATTGTAATTCTGTCAGAGACATCACAGGACCTGGAAGGACAGTTTAACGGAATGGACAGTGTCTTGAAAGGAGGATATAAGATGAACATCAACAAAATCAAAACGTGGATAATTGAATGTAGTCGAATTAAATCGGGTGATGCTGAGGGAGTTAGATTAGGAAATGAGACACTTAAAGTAGTAAATGAGTTCTGCTATTTAGGGAGCAAAATAACTGATGATGCTCGAAGTAGAGAGGACATAAAATGTAGACTGGCAATGGCAAGGAAAGCGTTTCCAAAGAAGAGAAATTTGTTAACATCGAGTATAGATTTAAGTGCCGTGAAGTCGTTTCTGAAAGTATTTGTATGGAGTGTAGCCATGTATGGAAGTGAAACGTGGACGGTAAATAGTTTACACAAGAAGAGAATAGAAGCTTTCGAAATGTGGTTCTACAGAAGAGTGCTGAAGATTAGATGGGTAGATCACATAATTAATGAAGAGGTATGAAATAGGATTGGGGAGAAGAGGAGCTTGTGGCACAAGTTGACTAGAAGAGGAAGGGACCGGTTGGTAGGACATGTTCTGAGGCATCAAGAGATCATTAATTTTGTATTGGAGGGCATAGCATGGACGCTAAAATTCGTAGAGGGAGACCAAGAGATGAATACACTAAGCAGATTCAGAAGATTGTAGGTTGCAGTAGGTACTGGGAGATGAAGAAGCTTGCGTAGTGTAGAGTAGCATGGAGAGCTGCATCAAACCAGTCTCTGGACTGAAGACCACCACAACAACATGCTGGGCGAGCAGATCTAATGCTATGGTGTACAAAGCCAGCGACATTGGGCATCCTTGCCGTACTGACCTAGTGATCGCGATTTTGTCACTCGTTGATGATGACCTTCAAAGCGGCGTTTCCAAGCATGTCCTGAATAACAGTTGCAAACCTTCTCTCAAGTCCAATTCTGGTCATTAACTTCTTCATAAGGTTGAAAGCTGACAAGTAAAATCTCTGTGTTTTCTCATCTTTGCACTTTTGATACCTGCGATACTGTCTCTATATGCCAGAATATTGACGAGTTTATTTTAAATCTCTTAAAAACAGGAAGCAGTTCTTGTTGTTCCGTAATCTGTTAAGCTAGATCTTGTAAACAGCTTCGATAAAACTGTGCCGCTGTCCTGCGGCAGCGAACTTCCTGACGACTGCAGCTGATCAAAAACATTCGGATGGCAGGCCTTGCTGTTGAGACCCACCATTCAGGTCTTTTCCTCACAGTGTGCTGCTCCTCGAATAATTTTTGCCGCATGCTGTTAAAATCTTCAGGTAGAATGGGTCGTGCAAAAGACTACAGTTGAACTTCCAGCGTGGAGGCCGATCACGAGGTAAAGTCATTTGGCAGTAACTGCAATGATCTGAGAAGATGACACGTATGACTTCTCCACTGTTTATGTGCACCGTAAGTGTAGGCGATACATACATCCTCCCTAGCCGACTATGGCCTGTGTTGTAAAAACAGATACAGTCGGTTTCGTCTGGATGCAAGACACGCAACGTGTCTTAAAGGGGACCACACTGTGGTTCAGATCGAAAAAGTCGATTTTCGGTTTTCATCATATTTCGATAGATTAAGGTTTTATTTAAGTACTCTGAAAAGGATTTTGCTGAAAAATTTTTTTTCGACCATTTAAAGAGCGTTTTCCTACCAAGTGTGTTTATGTGCCACGCCCACTTTTCTGTCACCCACTTTTCTGCATATGTTTTAGATCTTTATATCCCCTAAATTGCACCTTAGGATTTTTTTTTTTTATCCCGAGTGTTCAAATGGTTCAAATGGCTCTGAGCACTATGGGACTTAACATCTGAGGTCATCAGTCCCCTAGAACTTAGAACTACTTGAACCTAACTAACCTAAGGACATCACACACATCCATGCCCGAGCCAGGATTCGAACCTGCGACCGCAGCGGTCGCTCGGTTCCAGACTGAAGCACCTACAACCGTTCGGCCACATCGGCCGGCTTACTCCCGAGTGTGTTGGCTATCCTTGGACTAAAAGTCGGTATTCTTTTGTTTCTGCTGTTTGTAAACAACACACTTTCAAACACGCGGTTAGTTTTGTTCAAGTGTGATTGCAAGTAGTTGTTACAGAAAACTTGCAGGTATACTATGGGCAGGCAATTTGGAGAAATAAAGAAAATCTGGAGGCAATGAAGAGGGATGTTTGTGCCATATTCTTCCATAAGTCCTCTACTGATGATAAGCCATGTCATGGATTGTGTCCATCAGGAGAAAATTCGTGGTGCAAATACAATAGGGCTCAGGCAACTGGAGAATCTTACTCTCACCAGAATTCTCTTCCTGCTGCTGTTATTACAGCAATTAAAACTATTTTCAGAGACTTGGCTCTTCCTGACCTTCTAAGGAAATGTCTGCATAGGCAGACACAGAACCCAAATGAATGTTTCAACAGCATAATTTGGAACCGCCTTCCTAAAACTGTATTTCTAGGCATTCATACAATGAAACTAGGCGTTCATGATGCTGTTATTACAATCAGTTGTGATAATATTGGAAAGTGCTGGGTACTGAAAAAGCTGGGAATTAATCCTGGTGAAAATTATTACGATAAAATGAGGATAATCGATGCAGACAGGTCAGCATCTAATACGGCCAAGAAAGCAAGACAGACATCCAGGAAGGTGAAAAAGAAGCTGGAAGACCTGCTAGAGGCCAAAGAAGGGCCATCATTGCAGCAGGGCAGTTTTAATTACCTATAAGTAACAAATTTCAAAAGTTTTTTCTTTAAAGTCAATTTCCCGCAATCTAAAATTTTCAGTACCTATGCCCCATTATATCAGAAACTATCATAGGTAAATGAATGAAATTTTCAGAGACTCTGCATAACATAAAAAGCCACCTCTGGTACTACATTCATTAATATTTCCCCATTAGGAAGTTCACAAAAAATATTTTCTGCAGAAAAAACTTAATATTTTTTGTTAATGAATTTAAAAAAGTATTTCTTAAAAACTATTTAATGGACATAGTAGATTTTAGTTCAGTTGACTCTATTAGCATCATGTAACATACTGTAAAAATATTAAGGTCCTGCATCAAATAGTTTTTTCAGAAATGGGTCAAATAATTGCCTAAATTAACATGGGTTAGATAAGCAGCGTGTGGTCCCCTTAAGGCGGAAACTGTCGACTAGAGCGTGAGGTTCGGGAGATCTTTTTGGCCGTGGCACTCGATCCATATCACTGAACACTACATTAAAATCACTAACAATGACAACCCGGTAGTCGTTGCGGTGCAGTAGTTGACAAATTTCTTGACTATAAATGTGCCTACTTGCCGGTCTATTGCCAGAAATAGCGTAAACATTTACAGAGACAATGTTGTTTATTGTCAAGAAATCACGTGACCATCCGGCAGGAGTTCAACATCTTTGACATCAATGTCTGGCCCAGTTAAAATAGTTCTGCCTGTCTCCATTCTAGGTGTACATTTGTAATAACAGCAAAATCAGTAATATAATCGGGGGCTTCGAGGGTTATTTCTTGGAGGAATACTATGTGGAACTTATTGTCCCGTAAAAAGTTCAGTGCCAATGTCTTATAGTCGCCATGCATTTTGTTAACATTTACAGTGAAGATATTAGAGCAACAGATGCCAAACGCCATAGTTCCGTTGAAAGAACATGACTACGTTCTCTGTCACATCGTCCGCCCACTCCATGCGTTTTTTCTATGCGGCTGTCTAGTGTGCTGCGGCACACTGTTGGGACACTTTTCCTCTTTGGTTCGCGTTGCAGGTTTGACTGCCGGTGTGATTTCCCTGTCTGTACCTTGAACGCCCGCACGCTTCCTTTTGGCAACTAACGACTGTGACACTTCCTCAATTCCCTGATCGCCTGGTCAAGTGACACATGTGTGTGTGCAGGGAAGGGGGGGGGGGGGTAGGGGAGGCGGCAGATCTTTCGTAATCCACTGGTTTTTCTTTCCACGTCGTCTGCCTGGCGTGGGACATTGTGAAAGCGATTCTCGTAACAGGTCACTATCGGAGCCACTACAAGAAACTGTAGCCACCGACTGTTTGATGGCACTTCGCAAAAACTTCCGACGTCTGCAGTTACTTTGCGTGGCCTATTCTGAGTGGGCAATTCATCAGCGGACTTTGACTTCTCTGATTGCACCGTGCTTTCGCTTTCCCGAGGAAGGGTCGCCGCGAGTGTGCCGGGGATCTTACTCACACTGGTGCCACGGCTGGCTGCAGCGGCGGCGGCTGTTCCATGGGGGCAGCGGCTTCAACAACATGTACACTACTGGCCATAAAAATTGCTACACCACGAAGATGACGTGCTACGGACACGAAATTTAACCTACAGGAAGAAGATGCTGTGGTATGCAAATGTTTAGCTTTTCGGAGCATTCTCACAAGGTTGGCGCCGGTGGTGACACCTACAACGTGCTGACATGAGGAAAGTTTCCAAACGATTTCTCATACACAAACAGCAGTTGACCGGCGTTGCCTGGTGAAACGTTGATGTGATGCCTCGTGTAAGGACGAGAAGTGCGTACCATCACGTTTCCGACTTTGATAAAGGTCGGGTTGTAGCCTGTCGCGATTACGGTTTATCATATCCTAACATTGCTGCTCGAGTTGGTCGAGATCCAATGACTTGTTAGCAGAATATGGAATCAGTGGGTTCAGGAGAGTAATACAGAACGCCGTGCTGGATCCCAACGGCCTCGTATCACTAGCAGTCGAGATGACAGGCATCATATCCGTGTGGCTGTAACGGATCGTGCAGCCACGTCTCGATCCCTGAGTCAACAGATGAGGACGTTTGCGAGACAACAACCATCTGCATGAACAGTTCGACGAAGTTTGCAGTAGCATCGATTATCAGCTCGGAGACCATGGCTGCGGTTACCCTTGACGCTGCATCCCAGACAGGAGTGCCTGCGATGGTGTACTCAACGACGAACCTGGCTGCACGAATGGCAAAACGTCATTTTTTCTAAAGAATCCAGGTTCTGTTTACTGCATCATGATGGTCGCATCCATGTTTGGCGACACTGCGGTGAACGCACATTGGAAGCGTGATGGTATGGGGTGAACAGTGGACGTTACATTTTAGATGTGTTACAACCCGAGGCTCTACCCTTCATTCGATCCCTGCGAAACCCTACATTTCAGCAGGATAATGCACGACCGCATGTTGCAGGTCCTGTACGGGCCTTTCTGGATACTGAAAATGTTCGACTGCTACCCTGGCCTGCACATTCTCCAGCTCTCTCACCAATTGAAAACGTCTGGTCAATGGTGGCCGAGCAACTGGCTCGTCACAATACGGCAGTCACTAGTCTTGATGAACTGTGGGATCGTGTTGAAGCTGCATGGGCAGCTGCACCTGTACACGCCATCCAAGCTCTGTTTGACTCAATGCCCAGGCGTATCAAGGCCGTTATTACAGTGGGTACTGATTTCTCAGGATCTGTGCACCCGAATTGCGTGAAGATGTAATCACATGTCAGTTCTCGTGTAATATATCTGTCCAATGAATACCCGTTTATCATATGCATTTCTTCTTGGTGTAGCAATTTTAATGGCCAGCAGTGTAACTCCCGGCTCTTCTGGGATTGAGATGCAGTGCCAATCACTACCTCACTGACTAACGGCGTCACCCTATCAGCGTCGCGAACCAAGGGTTCTCTAGGTAGTTGTACAGGTTTCCTCCAAGGAAAATTTTGTCGCAGATGTTCTGTCGATCGACATATTGCACATGTTTGCAGTTTCCGCTGTGCTACTCCAAAGATGAGTACCGCCCAGTTAAATGCAAGAAGGAATATGCTTCCAAACTTCCATTCTGACTGAACGAACACCACTGTCCGCCTGGTAAACAGAAGCACTTGACCAGAATTCCCTTTTAACAGAATATACTCTTCCATAAACGTCTAAAGTTTTCTCTAAATCCTCGTTTGTGACTTCAAATTCTACATTGAACACCTTCACATTGCGAATGTCATATCACGCACTTTGCACCAAAACATCACTGATGAAATCATCCACGTTTTTAAATATCCGGACACCATTGTTATAGGCGACCAACCGTTTAGCAACATCACTGGTACAAAGTTTCAAAAAACACCAGTGCGATGAAAAGTCCAACTCAGTTCCTTTTCAGTCCTCATGCAGTTGTTTCTGAGTATCTTAAATCTGTGTATTAATTTCGTAAGCCGTGGGTCATGGAAAATTTCTATCAAATGTGCACTGCACGGAGAATTCCCTGTTGTAGTTCGTCATTGTATTCAACGAATTACTCGGTAGACATAAATCTCCGCAACACCTGTATGCAGCGGAGATGCCACTTGCAGCGCCGGCTACACAGGCCCTGACATAGGCACAACAACCAGTAGAGCATGTGGCCGGCATATCCGAACAATGTCACCAGTGTCTAGGTCTTACTATCTTGGTGTACGGGTAAAACCTTTTATCTTACAATAACATCATTGCAATGACATCATTCGAGTGCACACTGAACGTGTGGTGCTGGGGATTGAAGTCCCGTACCACCCTCCAATGACTGAAGTTCAAGGTTGCTGGCAGAGGTGAGACAACTACGTATGTAGTGACAGTGGGGGTCATACCATAGATTTCACGTAATGAGTGGCCATATCAATACTAACACATTATTGGTGTCCGTACCACGGCTATCATTAGCCATGGTCCAAATCTAAGTCCTCGAGAATGGTAAGAGGAACAGGGTGGTGATACAAGTGCGAGCAGTCGTGGTGCCGTTGTGTTGTAAGTCATTGACTGTGTCATTCAGGGTGTCCATGTCATGCAGGGTGTCCACTTTCTCATAGAGAAGGCTTGTCTTCTCTCGGAAGGACGTCTTTAGAGTTACCATGTTTGTCTCCTCATGGACGATAACAATCCTCATGAATGAAAGAGCATGCTGGCTCCACCAAAGCACCTTATTCTGCAGGCGCTGAAGGTTCTGCAGTGGAGCTATAGGACAGGGTGGACTAACGTATGGTACAGTCAGAGCATAGTGTCTGAGTTCAGTCCCCTGCTGTTTAAAGACTGGGTACATGGTTTTATCAGCTTTTGCCTCTTTTGAATGACGTATTCCGCACGGTGGTGGAAGAGCAATTTGTTATCCATCTGGACTCCTACATATTTGGTAGCTGAGGACCATGGGACCAGGTGCCTGCAATAGTGATATTGTGGCCGAGGATAGGACACCGTTTGGTGAAGTAGATCACCGTAGCTTTTGTAGCATTGAGGGCTATCATGTCTGAATGGCACCAGATGACTTGCATCCACCTGCTTCTGGAGATGAACAGTGAGCTGGTCGGTGTTGCAGCCAATCATATAGAGCACCATATCGTCATGTATTGTTGAAGCTGGCAGTATGGGATGACTGGCATATATTAACATGTTAAAGAGGGTGGGAGAGAACACAGATCCCTGAGTGGTACCCATCGAAATGTGACATATGCTGAGTAGCCAAGAAATCCCTATCGTGGAGGAAATCATCAACAATCTTGACATAAATGTCTGGGATGGTCATCTGCGTCAGCATTTTGTACACAAGATTGCACTGCTGAGTCCTGTCATAAGTGTATTGCAGGTCCAGGAAAACTGCTGGTGTTGGTGTGCTGGAGTTAAAGAACTTGCATATGTGTTCTGTGATCCTAAGAACTTTTAGTTTGGCCGACATGTGGGAAGCGAAATTGAACAGGTCTGGACAGATTGCCCCAGCCATTGCCAGAGGCTGTGAATTGCGGTGAAGTATCAAAGATTCCTTCCAGGACCTTCGCTACGGTATTCAGAATGCCAACCAATCCAGCAGCCAGTTGTCCATGGTTCCACCAGAGGGTCCACTAGATTTCTGCTGGAGACATAAAGTGAGGGGCAGTGAGAGGATACCTATTACTAAAAGCAGCAATGGCCACCAGAATATTATGATCATCCCGGAGTACACCAGGAGTGAGGTCCTGCACAAGCAATTGATTTTGGGCCTCAGATGCATCGGCCAGAGTTTCCACCACATGGAGGGTATCATAATTTAACCCATCCACCATGCAGATGGGGGTGGGTGGTCTTTCCATCTTATGTTGTAGGAGAAGGTGGACATCTATCTTATCCTTATTCCATTTACCAATCAGTGAGGCGATGACAGAATTCTCATTGGAGACACCTCATGCAATGCTTATTCCGAGAGTCATGAAACTATTTCCACCACTGGCAGTAGCAGCTGTTCTGGATTTTCAGTTCACACAATAGGGGAGGCAAGCCATCCAGTGGGGTTAAAGCTCTAGGTATAATGGAAGTAGAGGCTTTCATTTCCTTCTAGATTTTTGTGGTTAGATAATCAACAATGCTAAACAGATTGGTAGGTATCTTCAGGTTGAGGTATTGCCAGGTGGTGTTTTTGAGGACCCTAGCAAATTTGACCCAGTCCATTATGTTCGAGGTAGAATGGACATCTAAGGACAGAGCTACTTCGGTAAGGTGCAGGAGCACCAGGTCTTGGTCAGAGGTCAGTTTGTGGAGTGTTTCCTGTCTGGGGCTATCGGAGTGAATTGGTATATGGATGGGATTGTGAGAGTCACAGATAGACAGTGCCAGAGTATCTTCCAGTTTGAGGAGGAATCTGCCCTTGGATTAATGATGTGAGTGAGAATGGCAAGCTGGTTGCTTGGCACTGAGGTCATCCCCAATGATGAGTCTGTCATACAATGTCAATGCACAGATGTCCACTTCAAGAAGTGGCAGGTTAGGGCTCAAACACGCTGCAACAAATGTGATACCTCCAAGGTACGTAGAAACAGTGACTGCCATGGCCTCTATATGTTCCAGTGGTTGGAGAGCCTTATGCTTGTGGATGAGTGTCTCTAGAAACACTGACACACTGCAGCAAATGTGATACCTCCAAGGTGCGTAGAAACAGTGACTGCCATGGCCTGTATATGTTCCAGTGGTTGGAGAGCCTTATGCTTGTGGATGAGTGTCTCATCTAGAAACACTGCCATGCCCCCACAACGGCGATGGAGCTGGTCTGTGTAATAGCAGACCATGTTGCTCAGATGAAAATTGTCAGCTGGTTTGAGATTCGTTTCTGAAACAAGTAAAATATCCACATGGTCGTAACAGAGGAAGGTGTTCAGTTCAGTTTGTATCTGTTTAATGCTATTAGCATTAAAAATACAGATGACAAGATCCTAAGGGAGCTGGTGGTTGTGTGCTGGCCAATTCACTTTGTTACAAAATCTGAGTCCTTCAACGAGGGTGATGACCTTTTCAAGCCCATCCTCTGACTGATGGATCTTCTGAGCTGTTTCATTAATGACAGCCCTGTCGTGGGGTTGGTGAACAGAGAGATGACCTGGAGGATCCCTTGCATGTCATTCATTCCAAAATGAAACATCTGTCTCTGACATTGGGGGCATATCATGGGTCACCTGGTTGACCATTTGGCAGGCTGGGATGGGTGTTGCGACAGGTGGAGAAGGTGCTGCAATGGAGGGTTGGGCATTTTAACAGATCAGTGTAAGGTGGCTGCAGATGGCGTTTCTGTTTGGTGGGCATTGGTATTTGTCACAGGAGATGGATGAGCAGGAGAAGACTGAGCTGTAATATCAGAGGTGGACTTACGGGATGGAGGTGGAGGGGCCCCTTGTGTCAGTTTCCTGAGTGTCTGAGGTTTGACGGTTGTCCATTTAAATGGGTGCAGTCCCAAAGTGACTGATTTGTGCTTGGAAAGGAGGAAGACTTCATTGCCTTCTGGTATACAGGACAAATCTTCCAGGAGGCTAGATGGTGGGGGTCATGAGAGGTGCCCAAACAATAGTTGCAGGTGTGTTTTTCTGAGACCAGGCGTTTGCTGTCCTACAATGCGTGTAGGCCAGCACACTTGACACACCAGAAATGCAGTGAGCAGTAATTACTGGCGTATCACAGATGTTGACACCTATGGGAGATGGATGGGCCACTGCAGTCTTCACATGATTTAGTATGGATCTTGGTGTACAGGAGATACCTGATTTGGTAAGCACATTCAACTTCTTTTCTCCTGATAAGGAAGACAACATGTGTAGGCAAAGGGATTAACTTCCGAGTCTCAGGGTCCCTCTCGTATTGATGGACCAAAGAGTCAAGGAATTTGAGATGGAGTAATTCATCCCTGATATCTGTTTCTGTAACTTTGGGTGGGAGGTCTTTATGGCGGTTTTTTTTCTGTTGCCAGAAGCGAGATGTGTGTAGCAATTCATTGCCCTCGACTTCACAAAGTTGAGGACTATAAGGTAGTCAGCCTTTGGGTCAAGCAGGTAATTGACATGGTCTTTCTGGTAAACAGTTGGCCTGTAATAGGGCATTGCAGTTCAATGTTTAATTTAATTTAATTCGTGGGGTTGTAAGCCACGTTAGGAGCTGTTATCTTCTTCTCTGGTGGTGGTGGTGGTGGTGGATTCTGAGAGGGGGTCAGGAGGGGGACACATGCCCTGGTCCATAGCATCACCAGGTGTGGCTTTGCCTGGGAGGGAGGCAGCTGAATCCGAATCATGGCCACTGCAATGGGGTGAGGGAGGACTGATAAGAGTTTTGACCATGGGAGAGGTGGGGGGGGGGTGTATCCGACAAGGGTAGAGGCCCCAGAAGGCCCTATTGTCCGACGAGATAGTTTGGGATTTGTGAGGGCAGGTAGTGAGGTTGTTGAGACATGACACATGCCCCTGACTGTCGGCTCCCATATTCAATGAACTATAGAAGTTTTCTGCTACCTTGTTGTGAATAATTTCTTAACTACATCTCGGACTTAAAAGTTTCAAATTTCCTACTACACACATCAAAAAAAGTTTTGCATCACCTCAGTTCTGAGAGTTCCGGAACCTGTACAGAAAATTGGAAGAGAGATCAACATAAACATCATATCCGACCTTTTTATTGCTCATGAAAACCACACATTGCATGTTGTACCACCATACAGCGAGACCTTCAGAGGTGGTGGTCCAGATTGCTGTACACGCCGCTATTTCTAATACCCAGTAGCATGTCCTGTTGCATTGATGCATCCTGTTTTCGTCATGGCATACAATCCACAAGTTCATCAAGGCACTATTGGTCTTTTGCCCACTCCTCAACGGTGATTTGGCGTAGATCCCTCAGAACGGTTGGTGGGTCATGTCACCAATAAACAGCCCTTTTCAATCTATCCCAGGCATGTTCGATAGGATTCATATTTGGAGAACATGCTGGCCACAAGATGCGCACAATGGGGGCGTGAATTATCGTCCATGAAGACGAATGCCTCGCCAATATGCTGCTGATATGGTTGCACTACCAGTCAGAGGATGGTATTCACATATCGTGCAGCCGTTATGGGACCTTCCATGACCAACAGCGGTGTATGTCAGGCCCCCATAATGCCACCACAAAACAGCAGGCAATCTCCACTTTGATGCACTCTGTGGACAGTGTGTTTAAGGCGTTCAGCCTGACCGGGTTGCCTCCAAACACATCCCCAATGATTGTCTGGTTGAAGACATACGCGACACTCATCAGTGAAGAGAACATGACGCCAATCCTGAGCTGTCCATACGGCATGTTGTTGGGCTCATCTGTACCACGCTGCATGGTGTTGTGGTTGCAAAGATGGAACTCGCCATGGATGTTGGTGGACGTTGGGAGTGAAGTTGCGCATCATGCAGCCTGTTGCACACAGTTTGAGTTGTAACATGATGTCCTGTGGCTGCACAAGAAGCAGTATTCAACATGGTGGCGTTTCTGTCAGGATTCCTCCGAGCCATAATCCGTAGGTAGCGGTCATCCACTGCAGTAGTAGTCCTTCGGTGGCCTGAGCAAGGCATGCCATCGACTGTTCCTGTCTCTCTGTATCTCCTCTATGTCTGAACAACATTGCTTTGGTTCCCTCCGAGACGCCTGGACACTTCCCTTGTTGAGAGCCCTTCCTGGCACAAAGTAACAATGTGGGTATGACCGAACTACGGTATTGACCATCTAGGCTTGGATGAACTACAGACAACATGAGCCATGTACCTCCTTCCTGGTGGAATGGCTGGAACTGATCGGCTGTAGGACCCCATCTGTCTAATAGGCACCGTTCATGTATCGTTGTTTACGTTTTTGAGCGGGGTTAGTGACATCTCGAAACAGTCAAAGGGACTGTGTCTGTGATACAATATCCACATTCAACGTCTATCTGCAAGAGTTCTGGGAACCGAGGCGATGCAAAACTTTTTTTGAAGTGTGTGTTATATAGCAAACAATAGTCTTCAGTTTATAATGCAATCCCTTACTTAACTGACCGTATATTATGGTTAATTCAAACGTTCATTATTTTGTTGTCTCACAGTTTAGAGAACTTTGAAATAAATATGTAAATATTTATAAATGTAAATACAAAAATACGTAAATATTTGCTGATAAATTATACTTATTTTGCAAAGATGTTCTCAGTGTCAGGGCAGCTTCCTTTATTTCTGAACAAACAGCAGAACAAATTGTTTCAATAGGTTATAACCTATTGAAAGAATTTGTTATGGGTTCGTTTACATGACAATTTGCTGGAACATTGTGTTCCTTTTAAACATTTTCGTCTTTTATTTGCATGCACTTGAAACACAATTTACCATTACGTGTTTCACACTTTTCAAAAATACATCGTGCAGCTTGTTTGAGCCATAAAAAGAACAGCTGGTCAGAGAGAACATCTAGCAAACTCAGCAGATGCTAAACTCTATCTCATGCGCATTGCACCAGAAATTAGGATATATGTTACTAAAGGCCCGTCCACACGCAACGATCTGTCTGCACAAATGTCTGCGCACATCACATCTGCGCAGACAGATCGTTGCGTGTGGACAGAAGATTTGCACCAACCTGAGGTGTGTGCAAACCTGGAAGTTGGAGTTGGAGGTTTGAGCGAAACCTCTCAAATCTGTGGGTTCAAACCACATCTGCACAGACAAGTTGCAGCGTGTGTACAGGAGATCGCCGCAAATCTGGCGCGAAACAGCTGTTTACTCAGTCTAGTGTTTGTATTTGTGCGTACAGGGCATTAAAATGGCTGATACTCGTCAGTGTTCTCGAGAGTTTGTAAGTGAATTCATTGAAATATATAGAAACCACCCATGTTTGTGGAAGATCCATGATGATCACCCCTTCCCTGACGCCATTAGTAAGGCCAATCACTTTGCCTCCTACCTCTCTGATGTCTTTTCCATCCCCGATGATCCCCAGTTCGATTACTCCCTCTTCCCGGATATCCACGATCGAACTGACACCTCTGGCCCTCCCCTCGCTCCTGGTTTCCAGTACTTGGACAACATTGCACCCACGGAACTCAATGCCCCTATCACTACACAGGATCTCATTGCTACACTCCGCACAAAACGCAACACCGCTCCTGGTCACGATCGTGTCACCTACCGTCACCTTCATGAAGCTCCTGTCTCTTTCCTCTCCACCCTGGCCAGGCTCTACAATGTGGTCCTGTCCACCGGTTACTTCCCCGACCTGTGGAAAACCTCCCGTATCCTCATGTTCCTCAAACCTGGAAAACCACCGTCCGCCGTCTCCTCCTACCGTCCCATCAGCCTTACCTCGGTCTTCAGCAAGGTCCTGGAATCTATCCTCACCCGCCGCATCCACCAGCATCTCCGCCAGCACCGCCTCCTTCCCGTAACACAGTGTGGCTTTCGGCCGTCCTTCTCTTCCGACGATCTTCTCCTTCACCTCACTCATCTCCTTTCCGACCAGCTTAATTCCCGTCGCTCCGCAATCTTCCTCTCCCTTGACCTCGAACACGCTTATGACCGCGTATGGTGTTCCGGTCTCCTCTTCAAGCTCCAAACCTTCGCCCTTCCCATTAACTACGTCCGTCTGATCGGTTCCATTCTCTCCCGCCGTCCTTCCTATGTCACCATCCATAACACAGATTCCTACACCTTTTTCCCCTCCGCCGGTGTGCCCCAAGGCTCCGTCCTCTCCCTCCTTCTGTACCTTTTGTACACGGTGGACATGCCGCCGCCGTCACCCCCCGTCCACCTTCTCCAGTTTGCCAATGACACCGCCTTCCTTGCCCTTGCCCCCACCCTGCAACGCTCCCAACACCTTCTCCAATCCCATCTTGACCGGTTCACCGCTTGGTGCAACCAGTGGTTGCTCAAGGTCAATCCCTCCAAAACCCAGGTGAATATTGTAGGCAAAACCACCCCGTCCTTCCGCCTCCTTGATTTCTATCTCACCGTCTATGGCCATCCTATCACCCTCACTCCCACCCTTAAGTACCTTGGCGTCACCATCGACCGTTGCCTCTCCTGGACTCCCCATCTCCAGACAATCCAAGCCAAGGCACGTTCCCGACTCCGTCTCCTCAAGCTCCTTTCCGGCCGCACATGGGGTCTGGACCCCTCCACAATCCTCCACACCTATAAATCCCTCATCCGCCCTATCCTTTGTTACGCCCATCCAGCCTGGATCTCCGCCCCCCTCTCTTTTATAAATCCCTCCAAATCCTTGAACGCCATGCTCTCCGCCTTGCCTATCGCATCCGTCTCCCCTCCCCCACGTGGATCCTGTATGATCTCATCCCCTTCCCCCACCTCCTCCTTTTCCTTGAAAGGATACGGATCCTGTACACCTCCCGTAAACTTGATCCTCCTCACCCACTCGTATCCACGATCCTCTCCCATCCCCGCCCGCTGCCGCGCCTGTATTCCCACGTCCCACCCGGTCTCCATCTCTCCACCCTCCTTACCTCTCCCAAGGTGGCTTCCGCCAGCTCCCCCTCCCTGATGATGTCCTCGTCCCCTCCATCTACCCCTCCTATCAACTTTGACCCTGCCCCACCCCCCACTTCCGGTTTCCTTTCCTTTCGGCACCCTTCCTCCCTTCTCTTCTCTTCCCTTCTCTTTCCTTTTCCCCCATCCCCTCCCTCCACCCCTCTTCCCCCGGGATTCCCCTCCCCCTTCCTCCCTACCCCCTATCTCCCCTGCCCGTGGCATCTCTGCTCTCCCCTCTCGCTCTCCCACTCCCCTTCCTCCTCCTACTCTCTTGGCAGGTCCCCGAACTCGCACACGCATAGTGAACATTTGCGCGCCGGAGATCATCGCCTTCTGTGTCTCATGTGTGTGACGTCGTTTAGTGTTTTTAGTGTCCGCCGTCCAGCTACTACGTTCACTTGTGCCATCGGATTCATCAGTGTTCTGTGCGCCGTGTCAACGTGTTTTCAGTGTTGTTATCGTCGCGTGTGAATGACTCCATGTTTTTTGTGTCTCTGTGACCTCTCTCTTTTGCCCGTCACTATGTTAATTATCATTCTCCTTTCTTATACTATTGTCAACACTATGGCTGAAGAGCGGCGTAGTGTGCCACTGACAGCCTACCTGCTTTGTACAGGCATTAAAACACCAATAAAGTAAAAAAAAAAGTTTGTGGAAGATCAAAAGTAAAGAATATAGTGACTGAGACAAAAAGACAGCAGTATACAATGCTCTAATTTAAATATTGCGGGCAGTTGACGCCTCGGCAAACAGAGAAACGGTAATTAAAAAAAAATTCGTTACGAACTGGCGAAATTATTTGCGGATGGATGTCGAAACTTATAATTATCTCTTAAAGCTTGTAACCCCTCATAGTATGAGAAAAAATACTTGTATGAGAAGGGCAATTTCTCCTCATGAACGGCTGGCGGTAACATTAAGATTCCTAGCAACAGGAAGGAGCTACAAGGATTTGGAATTTTCAACTGCAATATCGAAACCAGCGTCGAGTAAAATAATACCCAACACATTTGAAGCTATTTACGCTCTCCTGAAGGATGATTCATGAAGGCAAGTCAAGTAAATTAAGTCTGTCAGCGAACTGTTTACCGAAAAGAGTTATCCAAAGTTCAGAAATCTAGAAGATCTGGTGTAAGAGTAGATCAAGTATACCAGCCAATGTTATGGTATTTTGATCTGCTTGGCTTTCTTAGTGATCAAGAAACGCCAAGACCAAGCAGGAGTACAATTGAAGATGAAATTGGAGTGTCAATGTGCCAGGAAATGGAACACGAAGTAATGTAAAACAAAACAGGTTCGCCCTGCAACTCTCGCACTAAAAGTACGTGAGAAAACTGCTTTCGCTTTTGACCACTTTCTCTGTTTCCTACGGTTGGTCTGAATGTTTTTTGCAACACAAGCTGCGAACACAGACCACAATAGAACTTCCTACATTTCTATATTTCAAAATAACTGAATTAAATTTTTGACGTTTAAGGTGAGCGTAATCGTTTGCCACTGATATTTCTTTTCTACACCAACAGATGGCGGGCGAGTAGTAGATTGGGGTTTGTGTCGTGTGAACACACCACATTTGCAGCGATCTTTTGCATGTACAGACATCTGCGCCGATGTCTGCGCAGACAGATCGTTGCGTGTGGACCGGGCTTAACCCTACTTCCATTACCTTCTACAACAGAATATAGTTCAAATTTGTATTAATATAACTGTCTTCATTGAATTTATTTTCAGATTGGTTGCAAATTTTGACAATATGAAAAACAGTAGATTCCTATTACTTTATAAAACCGAATTCATTATTGATGTGAAATTAGAAGAATTAAAAATGTAGACAGAAATTTTGTTTACAAGAAAACTGAAGCATATCAATATTATATTTAGTGTAAATTTGTTTTTAGATAATTTAAATTGACAATTGTGATTACTAATTTTTATGGTAACGGATCGATATTACGAAATATATTGATAAAAATAGTAGTAGTAGTAGCTTTATTCATCCATAGATATCTTTTTACAAGGATATAAGACATGTTAAAGTATTTACAAACTTAGATCAATTAAAATAAGCTAATTCGTATACACATATATTTACAGACAATCATTAGATTTACTCCTGGTATACAATACTTTTTTTTACAAATAACTTATTAAATAACGTAATGCCACATTGTTCACTCATATCTCACTATCAGTAACTGCACACACTATACACACATTATTTCATAAAACTTCACTCGCTACGCACAGTCACACACACACACAGACACACACTCACTGGTGATCTCTGGGCCAATTTCTGTACCGCAACTTCCCAATTGTTATCCTGAAAAAATGAGTCAGCATCCCTCCATAACGAGTGAGATGTTGAACTCAGAAAGAGGAAGAGGTGTTAGCATTGTGCTATGCATAGCTTGGGGGGTAAGTATTTCTAGAAAGGAAAAAAGGAAGGGAAAAAAACATAAATTGAAGGTATTATGTGGATTGTTGGATATTTCATAATCATTATTATTATCATTTATTTGTATACCATTCTTTATTAAACCCCTACTCTGTTTTAGCTAAGTAATCCTTCAATGTATAAAATGTATTGCATAACAAGTACTTTTTAGCTGTCTTTTTAAATAAACGTATTTTGGCATTTTCTTTAATCTCTTTTTGTAATTTGTTGCACAGTTTTATTCCTTGGTAGAAAATGCTGTTTTGAGTTTTATGTTTATATTTTCTTGGTAAATGTAAGTTGAGTCTATCTCTTGTTGCATGGTCATGGAGAGAGTTGTTTGTGCAATAATTACCAATGTTATTTTTGATGTGTGCAACTGACTGGTAAATGTATTCACATGGAGCAGTTAAAATCCCCAGTGTTCTGAACAGATCTTTACAATGAGCTCAACTAGTATTTTTGGTTATTATTCCTATGGCTCTTTTCTGGAGTTTGAAAATTGTGTTCATATTTTGTGCATTTGTTCCCCCAAAAAGAATTCCATAGCTAAGAATTGAGTGTACATATGAATAATATGTAACTAAAAGACACTGCATGTTACACACTGATAAATAGGATTCCAAGGACATAACATGCTGATGACAATCTGTTTGCAAGTACCTTTGTGTGTTCACACCACTTCAACTGAGAATCAATATTCATATTGATTAACAAAAAAATAGTTTTTGACAATCAGAAATGTTGAGAGATATATACATATGAGAAATGTATAATTTAAGCAAGGAAACTAGCCCAAGTCTGGGCAGAATATATACGGTATTGAACATTTCGGTTGACATGCGATATTTCCAAAGGGGTAAGGTTCATTACAAGTTACAGCATTCAGATACCAGATAAGTTTACACTTGAAAAACTCTCCTGCCCTGTTCTGTCATACTTTGACAAGTTACTATGTAACATTTTCAAGTACATGTAGCTGTGTGCAGAAGTTAGTTTGAATTTTAGTTTAGTTTTGCCCATGTTTTATTATTCGTCTTCTTTATTTCCTGTTAAAGAGAATGTTTGATGATGACTTTCTAAGTAATTTGCACAAACTGTAATGCTGTTTGTGTAACCACAAGCTGGAAAAATACAATAAAATAATTTCTGGTCTATAAAACATATATTCAGCTCCATTTAAGGCAATGATTGAAACCTATGCTCAGCAGACTATTATAACTTTCTCTTATTTTACAAATATTTGTACAGTCTTGCTTGCTTTTCTTGCAAAAAATACACACACACATAATCCAGGCACAAAATCTTAACAAATGTGTGTAAGTTAGATTATATATCAGACAGTATCCACATGTGGGGATCCTGTATCCTCTCACCTCTAAATATTTGTGACATGTTATGACTTTTTGTAAGTTTATTGATTAGTGTTACCAAAGAGTACATGTTAATTTATCACAGCTACCACTATGGTAGCTGTGTCCAGCATTTCAGAGTAAACATTGCCCACTGATAATCTTTTTTAATGTATGACCACTGTTCCATGCACGTTCTTGGTATAGGATTTGAGTAGCAAGTGGACAGTGGTGATAGTGAGTCGGTATGGTTGGCATTACTCATTAATGTATCCAAGATATTTATTAATGCAGTGTTGTTATCGTCTTAAAGTTTCAGTGTGAACTGATTAATGTTGTAATAGGCCATACAGAACATTGCTAAAGCTTAGAGTAGTTACAACAGTTTGAAATGATTACTGTGACAATAAACAATAAAGATAGTGATCCACCAGTAACTGTTATCAACTGAACCTTTCATGTTCCACTTCCTAAAAAAATATCAGAAAAGAAAGTATATAATTAGAACCTTGAGCTGAAAAGGAGGAATACAGCATCTACAGGTGTGATGAAATAGGGATCACATCAAGCTACAATGGGGCATATTAGTGCAGAGCCATTTTTTAGTCTGGACAAGTTTACTAACTAGTCAACTCATTGGCAATGCACAAGATGTTTACAACGAATGTGTTCCCATACTTCACCAAAAGGCCAAAAAAGTGGAACTCCTTTGAAGCAAAAGAGGAAATGATATACAGAAATAGTTTTGAACTGCGTAAGGAAAAAATGTACACATATGGGCTCAAATAGGTCTCACGTTTAAGGCAACACCACTAACTAAAAATGCTTGGTAGGTAAAAAAAATTAAAGCATCATTTTTGTTTCAATTGTGCTAGATGTTGTAAATAACTTCTTTACAAAGTTCAAGAATGTGTTCACAGTAAACTGCTTCCCACTGCCACAAAGGTGATGGATTTTCATGGAATTTGTAATGGATAAAGTTCCTTAGTAATAAAAGGAGGCTCATTTATTTTTTATCGTGGTTGTATACATCAATTCCAATAATTCCTTACCTCTCATTAGTTCATAAATCTTCATCTAGCATTCTGCACTAGTCATTTCAACTTTCTATCTGTCCACCCTCCATCCAAACACTCAAATACTGCCGACATTGCCCCAGTTGCATATGTGAAGATTTGTTTGTGTGTGTCAGTGTGTTTTACAGTTACAAGAAGAACAAAAGCAGCTTCAATTTTATGACGATTAAGGCTGTCTATGTACCATCCATTACTCACTTTTATCATGTGAGTATTTGTTCATTGTTTCCACTTACAAGTTATATTGGTTTCTGTATTAAGAGCAATTATGTGCCTCACTTGCCCTCCTCCCCCTCCCCCCCCCCCCCAAGTGGATACAAGCATAAGAAATAGTAACTGAATAAAGGTAGCATGAAAAAGATATATTACATGTAAAAATTTTATTTTAAGATAGATGGTGTCATTTTATAACTGCTTTAGTAAATAAAACACAGAAAAGCATAAAGTGAATTACTATAAATATGGATGCAGGTATAGACTGTGATGTGGAAAGTGGCATCTAGTTTTGGCATGTACTGCAGACATATAGGCCAAGATCTTCAGGAAGTGTTACATTGTAATCTTCTCTTGCAAGGGTCCAGTAGCGCTCTCTCACCATAAATGCTGCCGTCTTCGGCTGACGTGCTCTTGTGAAAATTCCTTTCTTGTTTCCACCAACTCGTGTGTATGCTGCAATTATACAATGCTTACTTAAGTGGTATTCTTATTTGAACTAAAACATCAAATAAACTCAATGCAAGTTGTCTATTTAATAGCTTCCAGAGGCAACAAAAAATTTTGTCTTTAATATATCATACAATTATTGATCAAATTAAAAAATTCAAGATGCTGTCATTATCTTCTCATTAAGATGTGTAACCTTACATTAAAGATGTAAAACAATAAGTGAAGTATTTAAGTTTTGTAACTGTGTGTTTTTCTCGAAGCAGCACAAGCTCATGGCATGAAAATTGGCTTTGCATTCAGTATTTGAGAGTGGGAGCTCTTAACTGCTTCTATTAAACTTTATGCATAATTTCAAACTTTTTCAAACCTTTTTTCAGTGATACCTCAATAAAATAATGAAAGGAAAAAGTTCATCACTTAAAACATTTTTGTTGTTCATGTAGTAAAAATTTGGCACCAGGTATGACATTAATTTCCTACTTCTTTATTAGTAACCCCATTCACAACACATTCTGCAGACAGCATCTACATTTACCACTGAATGTACATGCAAAATTAAATCATTGTACAAAACATATGAGGTTCAGGAGATATGACATCAAAAATAGGAAGATCTGTGAAAAATCAGCTTTTATTAAAACTGAGAGTAAATTATGCAGGTTATACTCATTCAGTGTTTGATAATGAGAGCATTTAGGAAATTCCAACGAACTTTAAATTTGCTGCTTTATAATATGAATTCTCAGGTTTCCTTTACATTACAGATATACTGGTACAGATCCAAAGTACTGTGTCTGTGACCTGCTAAATGTGGAATCAGCCCTACCACAAACAAGGCAGTAGAACATCAATAATCTGAAGCAGTTGGGGATGGGATATTTTGGACAAATGATCATTTACAAAAACTGAGTGTTCCTAGAAATATGAAAACACTGACTGAAACACTAAACTGTACACACATAGTTTGCATCACTTGTCTTACAAATAACACTATCTCTCTCTCTCTCTCTCTCTCTCTCTCTCTCTCTCTCTCTGTCTCTCTCTCTCTCATGGAAACCAACACAACTCACACACACGACTGCAGTCGCAGGTAACTGAAACCACACACCACGGAGTGTGGTTTCATTGGCCTGAGACTGCAGTTGTGTGTATGTGTTGCATTTGTGTGTGTGTGTGTGTGTGTGTGTGTGTGTTGTTTATTGTTGATGAAGACCTTAATGGCTGAAAGCCTTAATTGTGGGAGTCCTTCTGTTGTGCCTAACTGTTACTTAGCATCTCCACCATGTGGTGAGTACCAACTATCCTTTTCAAAATATTGTTACATTCCATCCTGGATTTTCCATTGTTAGACTACATAGCCTAGTTTGAAAAGGTCAACATGGACATAAAAGTAAACATACAGTTTAGGAAAATAAGTCCAAAAGAGGTTTTTTCTTCAAAACTGAAATTCATTTCTTTCCTTCTAAATCTCAGACACTTTGTAAAGTCAGCACTTGGAGAGCATCAGATTTTCCTTTCTGTTTTAACCACTCTATCCAAAGTAATAAAAGTTTTCCGTAGGGGATAGTTCTTCTGTAGCTTGATCATTGTTACTAGTCTCTTCTCCATTGCTGCAAGGGACCTGATTGTTGGTGACACTGGCAGTTATTTCATTATCTATCAATATTTGATACCTGGGTCATGAATTTCATATATAAACTTTGCATTCTGCTGATTGAACTCTTCAAACCCTGCAAATTATTTAGTCAGCCCAGCTTGTCTGGATACCATTCAGTTTTCTAACTGCTAACTTAATAGTAGATCCAGATGAGGAAATGGAAATGTTCTTGAAATCCATAAATCTCAATACTGTTGCATATTCAATTATGTTTGTGTTAGGTTACTGCACTTGAGCAATACTGCTGGATATCAGTGTAGTATGTGGATAGCTATTTATCTATGTATAATTTAAGTAGATGGAACATGGACTGGCCATAAATACTAGTTCATTCAACATGTAAGTACAAGTACAGTGTTTGTACTACAAATCTGCTGTAGTACAAACATTGTACTTGCACTTGCACTGATCTGGTGTAGCCTACATTATTGACATTAGCCTACTGTCAACACTAATTTTTCAGCCTGTTTCAATGAAAGCACAGCTAACAAGTGCTAAATTATATAGATAACAATGAGGCTACAATACCCATACATGTTAAACACATTTCAATTTCAGAAAATTGTTTTTCAGAAAATTAATTACTTATGCTTGCCAAAATTAAGCATTGGGCAGTTCCATTATTTTAGTATCAGAATTTTGTTCACTTTTTCATGCTTGCAAGATTATTGGTGGGTTATTCTGTTGGAGCTGATCAGTTGCCTATTTGTGTTATGTTTTATACTTGTTGATACCAACAAACAATAGTAGTACTCAATACATAAAAGTACCCAGTGTAGCTGATACACTCAGACAGACAGATCCCTCGACACTGAGACATTGTTTTGAGATCATAAAAATATTTTCTTATCTTTGAGTACATAATGATAAAGCTATACTTAATTTATATTCCCCTGTGAAAATGTAGACTGGCATGGCAAGGAAAGCGTTTCTGAAGAAGAGAAATTTGTTAACATCGAGTATAGATTTAAGTGTCAGGAAGCCGTTTCTGAAAGAATTTCTATGGAGTGTAGCCATGTATGGAAGTGAAACATGGACGATAAATACACTCCTGGAAATGGAAAAAAGAACACATTGACACCGGTGTGTCAGACCCACCATACTTGCTCCGGACATTGCGAGAGGGCTGTACAAGCAATGATCACACGCACGGCACAGCGGACACACCAGGAACCGCGGTGTTGGCTGTCGAATGGCGCTAGCTGCGCAGCATTTGTGCACCGCCGCCGTCAGTGTCAGCCAGTTTGCCGTGGCATATGGAGCTCCATCACAGTCTTTAACACTCGTAGCATGCCGCGACTGCGTGGACGTGAACCGTATGTGCAGTTGACGGACTTTGAGCGAGGGCGTATAGTGGGCATGCGGGAGGCCGGGTGGACGTACCGCCGAATTGCTCAACACGTGGGGCGTGAGGTCTCCACAGTACATCGATGTTGTCGCTAGTGGTCGGCGGAAGGTGAACGTGCCCGTCGACCTGGGACCAGACCGCAGCAACGCACGGATGCACGCCAAGACCGTAGGATCCTACGCAGTGCCGTAAGGGACCGCACCGCCACTTCCCAGCAAATTAGGGACACTGTTGCTCCTGGGGTATCGGCGAGGACCATTCGCAACCGTCTCCATGAAGCTGGGCTACGGTCCCGCACACCGTTAGGCCGTCTTCCGCTCACGCCCCAACATCATGCAGCCCGCCTCCAGTGGTGTCGCGACAGGCGTGAATGGAGGGATGAATGGAGACGTGTCGTCTTCAGCGATGAGAGTCGCTTCTGCCTTGGTGCCAATGATGGTCGTATGCGTGTTTGGCGCCGTGCAGGTGAGCGCCACAATCAGGACTGCTTACGACCGAGGCACACAGGGCCAACACCCGGCATCATGGTGTGGGGAGCGATCTCCTACACTGGCCGTACACCACTGGTGATCGTCGAGGGGACACTGAATAGTGCACGGTACATCCAAACCGTCATTGAACCCATCGTTCTACCATTCCTAAACCGGCAAGGGAACTTGCTGTTCCAACAGGACAATGCACGTCCGCATGTATCCCGTGCCACCCAACGTGCTCTAGAAGGTGTAAGTCAACTACCCTGGCCAGCAAGATCTCCGGATCTGTCCCCCATTGAGCATGTTTGGGACTGGATGAAGCGTTGTCTCACGCGGTCTGCACGTCCAGCATGAACGCTGGTCCAACTGAGGCGCCAGGTGGAAATGGCATGGCAAGCCGTTCCACAGGACTACATCCAGCATCTCTACGATCGTCTCCATGGGACAATGAATTCACGGTGTTCTTATTTCAATTTCCAGGAGTGTAGTTTGGACAAGAAGAGACTAGAAGCTTTCGAAATATGGTGCTACAGAAGAATGCTGAAGATTAGATCGGTAGATCACATAACTAATGATGAAGTATTAAATAGAATTGGGGAGAAGAGGAGTATGTGGCACAACTTGACAAAAAGAAGGGACTGGTTAGTAGGACATGTTCTGAGGCATCAAGGGATCACAAATTTAGCGTTGGAGGGCAACGTGGAGGGTAAAAATTGTAGAGGGAGACCAAGATATGAATACACTAAGCAGATTCAGAAGGATGTGGGTTGCAGTAAGTACTGGGAGATGAAGAAGCTTGCACAGGATAGGGTAGCATGGAGAGCTGCATCAAACCAGTCTCAGGACTGAAGACCACAACAACAACAACAACAACAATGAAAATGCAAAGATAGAAAATACTAAAATTTAATTTTGGGGAAACATTTAAAATTATTATTATTATTATTGTCATTGTTGTTTCTGTAGCCTTCTGGAAGATAACTTGGAAATATTTGTAACGTAAAGTATTAACACTTATATATCACTGTTAATCTAAACAAAATAATTATCTTTGCAGTACTAGATTTGTATCTTTGGTGCACTACTGATCTTTGTAGTTTTTGACATTTAAGTAGCAGTATATATTTGGAGCAAAGTGATACATGTTGGATGAATTTGTCACATATATTTGTGCAGTTGTGAGTAACAATGACAGACTGAAGAAAAGTGGAATAATTATGTTTACAACACCATCAAATTGTATTAGTCATATTAATATCCAGTGCAGAAGTTGGACCTACATATCCTACTGCAACCAATAGCAAAGAGTAATACTTCAAAACAACAGAGCCTACAAAATGAAGAAACCATAATGGACTTCAACAGAAGAGTTATTTCAGACTAACTACTTTTAATAATTATTATCCATTTGACTATGTGAACTCTGATGTTTCTCATTTATTCTTCAGCAGTTTAAAACATGGAGAAACCCAACCCAAACCACATCATTGTGTAAATGGGTTTGAGGTGACATTTTTAAGTTTTGATGAAATTCAGTATCTGAAGAGTTGGAAAACATTGGAGTATCTGGTGCAATTACTAAGGTGTGCTTCAAAGAAATGTTATAACCTCTTACCTACCTGATTAATTGCAGCTTTAGAGAAAACATGTATCCAGCTGTTCTAAACATCACTGTTGTGAAACAACTGCATAAAAAGTGAAGTAAGGAACATCACTAATTCCCTACCTTAGTAAGATATTCAAAAGTATTATCCTGTCAAGCTTAGTACCTTTTTCAGAAAACACAAACTGCTTATAGGCTGTCAGCATGGCTTCAGAAAAGTAAGAAGTACAACCACTGCAGTTACACATTTATTCCATAGCCAGAGGACACCAATTGTTGGTATATTTTTAGATCTGTCAAAAGCATTCAACAAGGTAAAACACCTCTTTAAAAAACTGATTTTATATTATGTGGGGAATACACCAATGATTCTTACAGCAACATGCCCGTTGAATTATAAGCAATGCACCAAACTGACATACCAAGAAACAGTGTATTAGGGCTCAATCCTTGTTCCCTGTCTCTTGCTTATATATATTAACAACATTGCAAAATACATAAACTTCCACTTTGTAAGCTATGCAGATGAAACCTAAATCAAATGCTGTGGAAGAGGATATTAGGAGCTAGGATCTTTCACTAATGGTAAGGTTACGGAATTGACAACATACTTCAACAATCAGGGTCTTCAGTCAAATGTAAACAAATCTCAATTACTGGCATTTAAAACCGGCAGTTTTCACCACACCAGCGTAAATTATGTATGTGGCATCTTGGCAGCAGAAACTGACAGCTGTAAATTTCTGGTTGTGTACATTGATACAAATATGTGATGGACAAACCACATTAACTTTGTATGTGAAAAAGTCAATATAAGTTTACATCTCCATAGTTCATGAAAGTAGTTCCTAGTAAAACATTAGAAATAATTTACTGTGGAACAATTTACATCTTTCTCAACTATGGGATGGAATTGCAGAGCTGTATACCTGATGTCCACTTAAAAAGAATATTGCTATTATACAAAGAAGCAATAAGACATATATATGGGATAGGCCATAGAGAATACTGATGTGAAGTGTTTGTGCAGCACCAGTACTTAACAATATATTTTAATGCTTATTTAAATCACTTAATTATTTTTAAAAGTCAACCAAAGTTATCAAGTAGAGCAATGTACAAGCCACAACACTAGAACAAAACATAACTACTTTCAGAAAAGGACCAAATAAAAAATGACAAAAAGAATCTTATATATCAATGGTTTGATTTGCCTTAACAAACTACCAAACTATTTAAGAACATCTAAGGTGTCTGATTTTAACATAAATTTAAAATCTTTTTGGATAGAGAAATGTTTATATTTGTTTAAAAAATACTAAGACATGGGTTGTGATATGAACTAGTATCATATAAAGCATAAAGTAATAAAGATGTAAAATAGATATAAGATCAACAGTTGTAGTATGCTACATATTTTACAAATGTAGTAATTCTCATAATATTACTTCCGGCATTTCCAGAAGGCAGCATTGTGCTGGCTCCATGCAAGAAAATGCAAGTAAATTAATAAATATATGACTATACAAAAAGACTATTACAGACATTCAAGATGATAATAAAATTCTGTGGGATGATAGACAGAAGTGTCTTTATCCACCATAAGACTATCTACCTATATAGAAAATAGCAAAGAATAAATGGTCAGAATTTAGTGTGGAAATGTTTCAAAATCTTAACCTCACCAGGTAGGCCTACTTTGTTGCCATTTTTTCTGAGCATATGAGGTCTGTTAGAAAAGTATCCTCAATTTGGCTGGGAAAAAAACTGGTTTACCTGGAGCATGGGACACATAATCACCCTCAAAGTAGTTCCCTTAGGCTCCACACACTTCTCCCAGTGGTGCTGCCATTCTTGGAGGCATGCCAAAAGAGACTCTTTCAGTTATTAGTTTAGCTCAGCTGTCATTGCTGCCATACTGTCCTCTCTTGTCTGAAATCACATCCCTTTCAATGGTCTCTTGAGTTTGGGGAACAGCCAAAAGCCACAGGGGGGCATGTCAGGAGAGTAAGGAGGCTGCTGAAGCACAGGAATCTGGTATTTTGCCAAAAAAGTCTGAATCAGGTGCAAGGAAAGTGCCAGAGCATTCTCATGATGGAGACACCAATTCCTTGTTGACTGCAAGTCTTGTCTCTTGTGGTGCATGGCATCATGTAGGTAACAGAGGACATTCCCGAAGCACTCTTTGGTGCTTGTTTGACCCTGTGGTGCATACTCATGATGTACCACACTGCAGCATACAAAGAAAGCAGTCATAATCACTATGGCATTGCTGTGCACTTGATGGGCCTTCTTTGGTGTTCTGAGATGACTATTATTTGATTTCCAGGCTTTTCCCATATACCCAGGTCTTGTCAACAGTGACTACGGTGTTCATGAAGTTGGGTGTCACTGTTTGTGGAGTCCAGCATGTCCTGTGAGAATTCAACATGAAGTTACTTTTACTCCAGTGTCAGTAGCTTCATCTCAAGTTTTGTTGACATTTTCTTCATGCACAAATGTTTGGTCACTATGGAATGTGCCAAAAAAGTGCTGATGTTCAACTTTTGCTATTTCTCTGATAATCACACAATAGTCCAACATCACCACAGTGTTTCCTTTGGCAAGGACCTGGTCATTTCAGCATGTTGATGGCTGACCAGAGCACAACTTGCTCTCCACCAACGTGCAGCCATCTTTAAGCTGGTTGTACCAATCCATAATCTGTGTGATGCAATATCATTGTTACTGAAGGCTGTCTGAATCTTTCAAATGGTTTCCACTTGGCTATCACCCAGTTTCTCACAAAATGTAATGCAGTAGAGCTGCTCCAGTCATTCCGTCATTTCCCTTGCAGCAAAAAACTGACACGAGCACTACGTACTACCTCACTCAACTGCTGCTTGCCAGCAACTGATGCTATCAACAGCTGGGAAAAAATTCACAGATGAGCGTGAAGGTTCAAGGTCAGCTCATGCAAATACGCTACATTCAAATCCATCAGGTGTTTGCAAAAAAAGAAATAAGGTTGGATACTTTTCTAACAAACATTCTGCACATTTGTGAAGTTGACATAAAGACATGTATCACTCCATCCACAAGTTAAAAACTTTTGTAAGAAAAGAACTGATTGTTCTGTCTCACACCAGGCCACTTTAGTAACTACGAATACTACTAGTGAGGTAAAATCTTTGAGTGACCATTTCATTATTGTATAGCATTAAAATAAATGTGTTAAGTGTGTAATGTTATACAGACCTTCAAGGACTTAAAACTACAAGAAATCAAAAGGGAGAAGTGAAGAAGCACAGTGCTGACTTTTTTCTCAAATAAGGTACAACATTGGAATTAATATCACTGGTACTAGCATGCAGCCATAGTGACACCAATATGCAAATATAGATTTCACTTTGTTCATAACAATAAATTAGCAACTCTCCTTATTAAAAACAATGAAATTATGTGAGAGAGTGTGGAGAAGCAACAGAAAATCTTAATATAAATGCACAGATATTGTTTTGTGATGTTTTGTGGTAACATACACAAGGATAAAATGTAACCAGTTAATTAGCAAAAAGGAACATAGAAATGATCTTTTCCTAATTTGTGATTTTGATACCAAGCTAATAAATGTGTACACAAGTTAGCAGGCAAAGTTTAAAGAAATCATTTTTGAGATGTATATAAAGAGAAAAATGTTAATTAAGAGATCAGCAGTCGAGAAGACAAAGATCAAATGCATGGGAGAGGCAGAAAAGATGTAGTTAGTTATTAGATATTTTAGAAGAATGAAAAAATAACAAGAACGAAGTAATATATCAGCTACGAATTTTCTAATTCAAATTCTGTACCTAAATATGCATGGATGCTTCAGCATATTCTTAATACTGCTGTTAATTACTTACATTGACCAGTCTTGAAATCAGCAAAATTCCATATCATCTCTCCAACAAAATATCCTGTTTCTCTGAGTCTGTCAAAAGCCTTGAAGTACTCAGAAAACATAACTTCTTGGTATTCTTCTGACCATATGTAATCAGGTAACTGCATTAAAGAAAAACTGAAATTATTGTTTGAAGAATGTTACAAATTAGTTTTATATTGTAAAAACAGTTTCATATGTCTGTTTACTTTGTTCTTCCATTATCTTCACCAAGTGTTCATGAAAACTGAAAATGCTATGGAACAATGAAAGCATAGGGGAGAGTCGGGCACATTAAACCATAAAAAATATTTCTCTGTGTTACTCATCCAATAATTTTATTACAGAGTTGTGATTTACAGATGTTACAGTTTAATAATTCAAGTATCAAATGGCCTTATATGATTGCATTGTCAATAATTGTTTTTTAGCTGCACGCCTTCAAAGAAAATTTGGTAAATGGTTCATTGTGCCCCATGTGTGGTGTACAATGAACCACTTTAAACAGGTTCATTGAAAGAATTTATTTAGCATACAAAGTAAGTGTAAATGTACTTTAAACATAATGTTCACATATATTCCACGTGTGAATCATATAATTAAATTTTTAGGCACACAGTCATGTAAATTATTTTGGAATTACCGAACATCAATGGACTTGAAGCTGATTCCAGATTTTAAATATGATTTTTGTCTCTTTCTCACACCATCAGTAGCAGGCCATGGAAGCATGTAAAGTATGTTGCTAGCTGGAACAAAAGCTTCATCCTTTACCTGAGGAAAATAAAACTTCAATTTTTTCACTTTTTTCTCAAAAATGATACCTGATAGTCCCCTGCATCATCCTTTGGTTTCAAAATCTTCCCCACATAGTAAACCGGTGTTTTGCTTTCCAGTTCAAGTTTGGTCAAAATGAAATCACCTGTTTCTGGTAATTTGTCCAAGTCTTCAAAGTTGTACTCAGATTCACCAGACACATCCACATTGGCATCGCTCTCTTCATAATGCGCCTCACTAATGTAGTCATCTGATTCCTGCTCATAAAGCTTCTGGTTGACCTTTTTATTGGGAAGTTTTGTGGATTGCAACAAATCTTTCTCCGGTGTATCAGCTGCAATTAAACTTTGTCCTCTCTCACATTTATTGCTCTTCTTTCTGTTCTCTGCTTTTGGATATCCTTGAATTATTTCAGGAGAAACTCCATTCAGAAAAGCTGTTTGGGTGTTAAGCACTGCAGATGGTCCTGCTTGCTGCAGATCTTGTGACTGGCTGACATCGACTGAGGCTTGTCCTGCAGATTGTGCATCCTTGATATGATGGAGAGAATTAACATCTGAAGTTGTTCTGTTTGCCTCCACGACACTTTCTGTTACTTTGCTGACCATAAAGTCTTCGTCAGTGAAGATGTCTTCATCAAATAGAAAGATTCCACATTTCTTGAAAGCCGAACATATGTTAGTGGGTGTCATTGATCTGTCATGAGCAATTTTGGCACATGCAGCTACATCATAAATAGTGAGAGGAGTGCCTTTCCTATGTAAGAGTTTGGAATTTAATGCTGAGTAATAAGTTCCCTTGAATGAAGAGATCACTCCTACATCTAGAGGCTGCAGTTTGTTTGAGGTATATGGGTGTATAGTTAGCATAACCACCCCATTGGCTTTTGCTACATCTATTACCTCAATTGACAGATGGCTTTCATGATTGTCTAAAATTAGAAGCACAGGACTGTCTTTGCTACTAGTGAATTTGTGGATAAAATGTTCCATGACATCCAAAAAAAGGTTCGCTATTCATCCAGCCAGTCTTTGTTGCTAATCCCAGGGTGCCTGTTGGTGCATTACCAGTACTTATCATATGTTGTTTAAAATGTACTCGAGGAAATATCATTGCTGGGGGCAGGAAAGTACCACCTGCACTGATTATGCAACAGGTGGTCACTAAGACACCACATTCTCCACTAGTAGTTTGAGAAATCTGTTTACTTCCCTTCTGTGCAACTGCCTTTGGAAGTCTATCTGGTACAGTTGAGGTACTGATTTCTTCCAGATTGAAAACCCTTGTACCATCAGTGAAAGTAGGGTGTCTCTGGTAAAGGTCTTTCAAGTTTTTGAAGAAATTCGAAACAGTATACTAATTAAAGGACATTGCTCTGGATAAGCTGCAGCCCTCTGGGGTTCAGATACTTAAAATGGGATTTCGTTTCATGAACCCATAGAACCAGTCTACACCAGCCATTACCTCTATCCAGTCCTCAGGACATTTCAGACCATTTTTCAAAGCCAGGTCACTTGCTAAGCATCTGCATGTTTTAGAGTCAACACCAAAGCATATCTTCAAAGAATGCAACCAATACTCCACTAATTCTTTCTCCTGCTCCACAGAAAATACCTTACAATTGTCATAGTTTGGTGTCAATCTTTCACTGGAACCACATTTAATGTTTTGAACACATTGTCGAAGAGTAGGGTAAGGTATTGAACAATATTTAGCTGCTTGGCGAACTGCCATGCCCTTATTAAGAACATCCTGTACAGCTTCTTGCATAACATTGTGGTCAGTTTTACCTCTGTTCGTCCTCCTGACGTATGAATGAACTACCTTCAAACCGATAATATAAAACAGGACTGCTGAATGTCTGTAATTTAAAAGCCTTAAATACCTTCACATATGTTTTTCCCCATGCTAAGGAAATAAAGTACAAAGTGCTTGTATTGGACAATTTAAAAGATTCCTGGGGCACAACGGACCACCCTGAGGCACAATGGACCACGGCTCATTGTGCCCCGGGAGAGCTCGGTTCAATGTGCCCCGACAGTACACATTTCAAACAAAGCTCATATCAGGTTATGTATGAACATTGTTAATATTTGAAAATCTATATCATTAAAAATACAGTACTGATATTGTTACAATGACTTACTTTCTCTAAAATTTGGTGACAAAGGATTGAACAAAATTCAATCTATCTATGTCTCCAAAAATTACTTCACTGTCACGAAACTAATGGCAGGAACTAGATCCTGCAGGAAACAAATGGCAGTCGGTAGAGCAGTAATGACAACATATGCACAGAGGAAAAAATAATTTACCACCTTATACTGAAACTGTGCTACCTGATTCATTGTGCCCAGTGGTTCAGAGTGCCCCACTCTCCCCTACCCTACAAGCAGCAGTTAAAATACTGATTGGAATGGAAGAAACACTACCGATTTTAGTAGATTCATTTATTATTCTAATTTTAGTGAAATTTTTTATCACTTGTTCATGCTGGTGCTAACTTCATGATTTTTACAACAAAAATTAGAAACAAATAAAAAATGTAAGGGACAGACTACACTTGTCAGGTCAAATGTATCAAAGAGATGAGGTTATGGTAGGTCTGATAAAAATGATAAATTTTAATGTTTTGATATTAAAATTAACAGTCATGGGCTACTGAATATAAAGGGAAGTAATAAAATGCATGGGTATAAATACATATAAATATCAAACTATAAAACAAAAAGTTTAACATTTCTATGGAGTTCTAAACCCCTATGTTAATTCTACTCTCAAATACAGCAACAATGCTCATAATCATCATATGTTTTAAGTTTAAAAATCCCCGACAGAGACATTCGTCTTAATCAAGCTCTGCATACTCAGTGCAGCTCAGAAACATTTGGTTCATATTTGAGGTAATAAATGTTCATATACCATGTTTGATTTTCCATAGCCATTTCACATCTAATTGTCTGAACTCATACATAATGATTCATTTCCATCAGGTTACCATCCATGGCAAGCCTGTTGCTGAATGCAGATATCTGATTTTAACACTAGTCCCTTATTCTCTCATTAAATTAAACATTTTTGTCATTCTCAAAAAGTTATCTGACATGCTAGAATAAATTCGTAAAGAGAGCATGGCCAGGAAAGCTGAATGGTTCCATAGCACATGAAATGTCAATTCAGTTAGTTACTAATACTACCAACTATTTCTGCTATAATTCTCATTATGCAGAGTGCTATGTTATATATGCCATTCACAGCACAAGCAGATTAGGAATGCCAAAAACAAAAAGATGACATGAATATTAATTTTATTTGGCTTTATTTCTAAATTAGAAATGGAATTTTCAAACTGTAATAGAGAACAATGTGTTAAACGTGTCTGCTTTGCAACCCTTGTTTTCCCTTTAGACGATTTTTACTTAGCTCATCATTAGTTTCTCTTCATTATACCACCACACACTATCTTACTTCTATACTTGAGCAGTGGCAAATCTGGAATGGAATAACAACAGCATGAATTAAAATTCACCACGTAGCGGCAGCCCTGAGAGGAAAATGTGCATATTTAGCAGCAGACTGTTGAACAATCCACTGCTAAATGTGCATATCGGCCATCCAACACCTCCACAGATGACAACCCAGTCTTCATTGCACTCAGGGGATCCAAGACATGTAGTCAGTATTTGACAGCTACAGTAGACTATTCAGTGGTCTACTGTAAATATGCCTGTCTGCTGCCCAAGACTCTTCTATGTGTGGAATAGTAATCTATCCTAATTCATATAGTTATTACTTCTATATTTGCTACATAGCCAGTTGTGAAACAAATACTAACAAAGAGATAGAGGGGCTGGCCAGTACTTACCTCAGCTCAGTACAGCCAATAGATACACAAAACAGAACAGAAAATTTACATTCCTAGCTTTCGGAACTTTGTTCCTTCGACAGGGAGGAGAGGGGGGGAAAGGGGATTCAGTTACTCACAACCCAGGTTATGAAGCAACAGGGGAAAGGTAAACAGGGGGGGGGGGGGCAGCAAAGATGGAGGCATGGGTGTCAGAGGGAAGCCAAAGATATTCTGCTGTAAGTACTGTGCCAGCTTCAAAGCAAAGAGGATGCAAACAGAAGTAAAGAGGTATATAGTATAAAGATAAACACAACTATGTAGGATGAAAAGATGCGTGAATGGCTAAAGAGGAAAGGGAAAGAGGAGAAGACTGAAGAGTAAATGGGAGTGAGGTTGGTTAACGTAGGTTCAGTTCAGGGGGATGGCAGGATGAAAGGATGTGTTAGAGTGCGAGGTCCCTCACAAGGCCTCACAATGGCTTCCATAGACCTACTCACTCCACCTGAGCCACGTACCCCTACCTTCTACCTATTACCCAATATCCACAAAGAAAACCATTCTGGCTGTCCCACTGTGGCAGGCTTCAAAGCCCCAACAGAACATATCTCAGCTCTGGTAGACCAACAACCCCAACCTTTAATCTGCAGACTCCCATCCTACATCAAAGACACAAACCACTTCCTAGAACACCTCAAATCCATTCCCACTCCCCTCCCACCTGAAATCTTTCTTGTCACCATAGATGCTACATCCCTTTATACAAACATCCCACATACCCATGGTCTCTCTGCCCTTGAACAATACCTCTCCCAATGCCCACTCGATGATCTTCCAAAAACCTTGTTCCTTATCACACTTACCAACTTCATCCTCACCCATAATTACTTCACTTTTGAAGGCCAGACCTATAAACAAATCAGGGGAATGGCCATAGGTATCAGGATGGCTCCATCCTATGCCAACCTCTTCATAGGCCGCATGGAAGAGGCTTCCCTGAAGACCCAACAGCTGCTTCCCCTGGCCTGGTATACCGTATTTACTCAAATCTAAGCCGCACTCGAATCTAAGCCGCACCTGAAAAATAAGACTCGAAATAAAGGAAAAAAAAATTCCCGAATCTAAGCCGCACCTGAAATTTGAGACTCAAAATTCTAGGGGAGGCCGCACCTCCAAATCGATACAAAGCTGGTTCATTGTAATAGGAGACACAATTTAGGTTGAATGAATGACGATACAGCTACAGTAGTTTGGTTCGAGTCGTAACCTTAGCAGTTAAGCTTTACCACGTAGCCATTGCTATGCGCAGACGCTCCGTCCGTATTTATACGGGTACCCTTCCTTTTTCACGTGCTTCGTCTGGTTTGAATCGATTGCTTATTTTGCTTTGATCTGATAAGTGCCTTTTTTTTTGTTATAGGTGTTTGCGTCACTCTTAAGCTGAAAATGCATTACTGCACTGTGTCATGCATTGTTTGTCGCATTCTGATAGTGCGTGTTTACGGCCTGTTGCGGCTCGCGGCATGGCTTGCTTTTGTGCGCGCTACCGCCGCGTACAATAAAAGAGAGAGAGAGAAAGAGAGGGGGGAATCATCTCATTAGCGAAACAATGACAAGAGACGTTACTTACACTGCTGCTTTCTTTGATAATGATCAACAAGAATCAAATAATAGACTGCGTATGATAGAACATGTTCTGAAAGAGAGTTAGGCGAAAATTTTCTCCGTTTGAAAATCTTTGCGGCCGCTTCTTTATTACATCAAATTCTGCACAGAAATTAGAGTCATCTTAGATTTAAAAATCTAGTCACTTGCCGTGCTTCGGCATAAGAATAATACGAATATAAACATGACACGATACGTATATTCCTCCGCGTTTGCTGTTGTCTCACTCTAGTTTCGTAGTTTATTAGGCAGACAGGATTTAAATGAGATAGCAACAAACACGAAAGAATATATGGCAAAATGTTTATATTCGTATTATTCTTATGGTGAAGATAATACTGTACGTGATTCAAATTTCATCAGGTTCCGATTAGCAACCATCTCTTCTCACAGATAGGAAAAAATTCAAAACGTAGAGTTTGCCATATTGACAAACATCCCTGTCAGTCTTGCCAGTCAGATTTTCGTAGTACACTGAAATTGTGCTACATTCGAAGATGAACAATACGGAATTTGTATTTACTTCGTTGGATAATGTATGAAAATGCAGTGGTCGAAACTCGCGGCGGAGAAAAAAGCTCGTTTTCCACTTTTTTTTAAAAAAATTATTTACTGACGCAGAGGTTTTGGCGCCAGTATTTATCTTTGTGCCTACAAAGCATGCCAGCGTAGACATCTATGGCATGTCCTGCACACTGCTAAAGAAAATTATTGCAGAATTGGCTCAGCCACTAGCCATAGCAATAAACAAATGTCTATCTTCTGGTGTCTTCCCAGACTTCCTTAAACTAGCGCGCACAGTACCAATATATAAGAAGGGGGATCCTTGTGAGGTGTCCAGCTTCAGACCAATCTCAGTGGTACCAGTACTAGCCAAAGTTACTGAGTCTGTGATGCACCGCCAGGTACTGAATTACTTTGAGGAAAACAACTTATTCCAAAACACACAGCACGGATTCCGCAAAGGGAGATCAACAGTGACAGCCACACTGGACTTATTAAAAACAATTTGACAGAGCTTTGAAGAGAGAGAGAGTGTGGCACTGACACTCTGTGACCTCAGCAAAGCCTTTGACTGCATCTCACACACAACACTAACAGCCAAGTTAAGATGCTATGGTGTAGGAGGTGTTGTTCTATCAACACTCCAATCTTATTTGGAAAACCGAAAGCAGGTAGTATCAGTGCATGGAGCAACTTCTCTTGAACAAAAAATGGAACATGGAGTGCCCCAAGGATCAGTCTTAGGACCTCTCCTATTCCTCATATATGTCAATGATATGAGCTGTAATAGTCAAATGTTGCAGTTTGCAGATGACACTACCCTTATTGCCAAAGGACATACAGCCGCAGAAGCTCTTGGTGCATCAAATTTGATGTTTGAAGAAATAAAAGAATGGTTCGTAATAAACAAAATGAAGATCAATGAAGAAAAAACCCAACATTTGATATGCAGTCTAACCAACATTGAAGACCAAGAAAACATGGAGACTGTCAGACTACTGGGCTTCAAGATTGACAGCAAACTCTCCATGAATGATCACACTACATATGTATGCACCAAACTGTCTCGTGTGATATACCTCCTGAGGAAGCTGAAGAGGGTAATAACTGACCAGTTTCTCACAATAGTCTACCATGCACTCTTCCACAGCCACATTAGCTATGGACTGTTGTTGTGGGGACACTCCTCAGGCAGCAAAGATGTGTTGCTATTACAAAAAAAGTGCCATCAGGATCATATCCTCTAGCAAAAGACTGGACCACTGTAAGCCTATTTTCACCAGGCTAGGCATAATGACTGTCTTTAGCCAGTATGTGTATTTCTGCCTCATGTATATAAAAGAAAATCAAGGGAATTTTAGCATAAGACAAGAAATACATAATCATGACACTCGCTGTAAGAGGAACATTGAAGTGCCAAGGTGTCACCTATCAAGTACACAAGACAGCTTTCCAACAGTCGCCCTAAAAATGTACAATCAACTGCCTCCAGAAGTGAAATCCCTGCCACCTGAATTATTTCGGAAAAAAATTGCTCAGGACTTGAAACAACATCCACTATATTCATTGGAAGAGTTTTTCAACAGCGGTTCTACTGAATGGACAAAATAATAAATATTGTTATGTTTTATATATAATTTTGCCTAAATTTAATCTTCTTCTTATGTTAACTACACATTTAATTTTGTGTTTTACCTAAAGTACATATTTTGCCAAAATGAAACTTTGTGTGTGTGACATTTTGCTTTATGGTATTTTCATTTGCTGCTATGAAGTTTTACTTTCCTGTTTAGTTATATTTCATTCCTGCTATGTTCCATGTGTTTTTGTGCACTGCATAAATATTTTCTTTTATTTGTAATATAAATTTTGTATATGGTGTTGTATAAATGTTAGTTGATAAGCATTGTATTTGTGACGCAGTCTGTCCAGCCATGGCTGGTAAATGACGAAGATATAGTAAAGTAAAGTAAAGTAAAGTACATATACTTGACGGCAGAAGTTAGTTGTGGTGGCACGTACCGATATTTTTCAGAACTTCCGCTTGCTTTGCACTCGATTCTAAGCCGCAGGCGGTTTTTTGGATTACAAAAACCGGAAAAAAAGTGCGGCTTAGATTCGAGTAAATACGGTAGGTTTATAGATGACATCTTTGTGGTCTGGACTCATGATGAAGAAACACTCCTTAATTTCCTCCATAATCTCAACTCCTTTTCGAATCTGAATTTCACCTGGTCATTCCCCAACACCCAAGCCACCTTCCTGGATGTTGACCTTCATCTTGTTGAAGCTCACATCCACACCTCTGTCCACATCAAACCCACAAACAAGCAACAGTACCTTCACTTTGATAGCTGCCATCCATTCCACATCAAATGCTCCCTTCCCTACAGCCTAGGTATTCATGGCAAATTTATCTGCTCCAGTGATGAATCCTTCAACAATTATACCAATAACCTGACCAGTGTTTTCCTCTCCCACAACTATCCTGAAGACCTTGTCCACAAACAGATCTCCTGAGCAATACATTCCTCCCTGTCCGACAACAATGTTCCTACCCCCAGACCACACAGAAGCATCACCCTTGTCACTCAGTATTATCCTGGCCTCGAATACATCAACAAATTACTCCACCAGGGATATGACTTTCTCAAGTCAAGCCCTGAAATGAGATCATCCCTTGACAATATTCTCCTGACACCACCCAGAGTCCTTTTGTTGCCCCCCTAACCTCTGTAACATCCTTGTCAAACCCTACAATATTCCCAGACCACCTTCTCTACCCAGCAGTTCCTACTCCTGTAACCAACCCCGCTGCAAAACCTGCCCCATGCATCCCCCCACAACCGCCTACTCCAGCCCCGCTACTGGTAAAACATACACAATTCAAGGCAGTGCCATATGTGAAACAAAACATGTCATTTATCAGCTGACATGCCTGCACTGCACAGCCTTTTACATTGGTATGATGACAACTAAACTGGCTGAGCACATGAACGGGCACAGATGAACTGTCCGCCTAGAAGATGTCCAATACCCAGTAGCAGAGCATGCCCCCCAGCATAATCCTAGGGACCTAGGAACCTACTACACCGTACATGCCATTTGGCTTCTCCCACTCGACACCAGTCCTTTGGAACTGCGGAGATGGGAACTTGCACTCCAACACATCCTTTCATCCCGCCATCTCCCTGGACTGAACCTATGTAACCAACCTCAATCCCATTTACTCTTCAGTCTTCTCCTCTTTCCCTTTCCTCTTTAGCCATTCACACATCTTTCAACCTACATAGTTGTGTTTATCTTTATACTATATACCTTTTTAATTCTGTATGCATCCTCTTTGGTTTGAAGCTAGCACAGTATTTACAGTAGAATATCTTTGGCTTCCCTCTGACACCCCTGCCTCCATCTTTGCTACTCCCCCCCTGTTTACCTTTCCCCTGTTGCTTCATAACCTGGGTTGTGAGTAACTGAATCCACTTTCCCTTCTTCGCCGTTTTTCCCCTCTCTCCTCCCTGACAAAGGAACAAAGTTCTGAAACCTAGGAACACAAATTTTCTGTTCTGTTTTTTGTATCTATTGGCTGTACTGAGCTGAGGTAAGTACTTTTACACAGAGTATGTGAAAGAACTTGCCCCCCTTCTAACATCCGTGTACCGCAAATCTCTAAAGGAACGGAAGGTTCCAAATGATTGGAAAAGAGCATAGATAGTCCCAGTTTTCAAGAAGGGTCATCAAGTAGATGCGCAAAACTATAGCCCTATTTCTCTAACATTGATCTGTTGTAGAATTTTAGAACATGTTTTTTTCTTGTGTATCATGTCATTTCTGGAAACCCAGAATCTACTCTGTAGGAATCAACATGGATTCCAGAAACAGCAAGCGCGTGAGACCCAACTCACTTTATTTGTTCATGAGACCCAGAAAATATTAGATATAGGCTCCCACGTAGATGCCATTTACCTTGACTCCCGGAAGGCATTCGATACAGTTCCGCACTGTCGCCTGATAAACAAACTAAGAGCCTACAGAATATCAAACAAGCTGTGTGGCTGGATTGAAGAGTTTTTAGCAAACAGAACACAGCATGTTGTTCTCAATGGAGAGACATGTACAGACGTTAAAGTAACCTCTGGTGTGCCACAGGGGAGTGTTATGGGACCATTGCTTTTCACAATATATATAAATGACCTAGTAGATTGTGTCAGAAGTTCCAATCGGCTTTTCGTGGATGATGCTGTAGTATACAGAGAAGTTGTAGCATTAGAAAATTGCAGTGAAATGCAGGAAGATTTGCAGCGGATAGGCACTTGGTGCAGGGAGTGGCGACTGACCCTTAACATAGACAAATGTAATGTATTGCGAATACATAGAAAGAAGGATCCTTTATTGTATGATTATACAAAATTAATTGTTGGTAAGGCGGGTGCCAGGTTGAGATTCATTGGGAGAGTCCTTAGAAAATGTAGTCCATCAACAAAGGAGGTGGCCTACAAAACACTCGTTCGACCTATACTTGAGTATCGCTCATCAGTGTGGGATCCGTACCAGGTCGGGTTGACAGAAGAGATAGAGAAGATCCAAAGAAGAGCGGCACATTTCGTCACAGGGTTATTTGGTAAGCGTGATAGTGTTACGGAAATGTTTAGCAAACTCAAGTGGCAGACTCTGCAAGAGAGGTGCTCTGCATCGTGGTGTAGCTTGCTGTCCAGGTTTCAAGAGGGTGCGTTTCTGGATGAGGTATCGAATATATTGCTTCCCCCTACTTATACCTCCCAAGGAGATCACAAATGTAAAATTAGAGAGATTCGAACGTGCACGGAGGCTTTCCGGTAGTCATTCTTCCCGCGAACCATATGCGACTGGAACAGGAAAGGGAGGCAATGACAGTGGCACATAAAGTGCCCTCCACCACACACCGTTGGGTGGCTTGCAGAGTATAAATGTAGATGTAAATGTAGATCCCCGCGTGCTCATTGGCTGCACTTAGCTGTGACCCTTGCAGTGTTGGAATATGTGGACACTCTCATTCAAGGTGGTTCACAGATCACCATCTAAGACCTCTCTGCACATCTTGACATCTCTGCTACCAGTGCTGACACACTCATTCAGTAGTTGGGGTACTCAAAGGTGTACACCCTCTGGGTTCTTTGACACCTAACAAAAGATCATAAAGTGCAACAAATTTCCTGCTTCAGTTTTTTTTTTTAAATCATTGCAGGTGATGAAACATAGCTTCATCACTTTGAATGAGAAAAAATGGCAATCGTGGGGTGGTACCACACCACCTCTCCTCTGAAGAAAAAGTTCAAAGCCACACCCTCAGCCAGTAAAGGCATGGCAATGACTGATATCCTCCCTCATGGTGCAATGATCAATTCTGAAGCATATTCTGCTACCCTCAGGAAATCCAAGAATGAACTTCAGTATTTTCATCACCCCAAAAATACAAATGAACTTCTCCTTCTTGATGACAACACAATACCTCACACAAGTCTGCTCACCTGAGAGGAGCTCAAGTAACTTCATTGGGCTGTTCTGCCTCATCCACGGTCTAGGTCTCTCACCTTCTGACTTCCATTTGTTTGGCACAATGAAGAGTGCACTCCATGGAAAGCAGTACATGGGTGATGGGGCATTTGCTGATGCAGCAAGGTGTTTGTTCCAGTGTTGACAATAGAGTGGTAGCATACGGGCATTCAGGCCTCCCATTAAGGTGACATAAGTCCATCACAGTAGATGGAGACTGTGTTGAAAAATAGGGTTTTGTAGTCAAAAGAGTGGTGAATAAAATAGTGTATTTGAATCCTGAATAAAACCAGCCTACTTCAGAAGAAAAATTTCATTACTTATTGAACACCACTCATAACTTGTTGAGTTTCAGTGTTCTTTCAGTTTTGTGGCAGTGCAGTCTGACTCTGGTTGTGTTTTCCATTATAATGATTATAGTTCCTCTGCCAGAATGTCAAAAATTGTAAATCACTGCCATTGGGCTTAAGAAGTGTTTTATACATCTGTATTATCCATGTATGTGTACACTATATTATGCATTATTCTAATTGTGTTTTGGTGTTGGCACTAATTACAGCCTACACTTGGGTTCTTAACTGTCAATAGTTGTTTCAATTGATATTATCAGATTTTCATAAATATTTATTCTGAAATCTGAAAGTCTCTTGTTTTTGTAAACTTGTGTGTAACCTGGAGTTGTCTGTTTTCATATTTTTATTATTGTGTATACCTTATACATTTCCATGTTTTAGGGGAGTTTTTCAGATGTTTTAATTACCAGGTATGACCAGTTTAATGCCCTGGGAAAAAGCTGCCAATTTACATAATCTTAACAGGTAGTATGTATATCAAGGCTTAGTAACAGAAACCACCTCCTTTTTGTAAGTTGTGTACCATAACAGTCGTTATTATAAATTTTTTTAGTGCTGGTGGAGCATGTATTTAATTCTTATATACTTGTATTAAGCTTAATGGTGATGAACGTATGTGGATTCAATTGGTTTTTGTGTTAAGAATTTGGTGTTTTTTGGAGGCTAAATAGGTTTCAGTAGTACTTTTCCACCATTCTCTCCTCACACTCTACCTAATTGCATAGTTAAGGTTACAATACAAACTCTTACCTACATTCTCTACTATTACTGTATGATTGTTGAAGGAAAGTTTTTGTAGAATGTAAATGAAGGGCTTATTTCAATAGTGGAACAAGTCCACTTTTCAAAAAAATAGAGTTACGCTCATGTACATACTCACACAAGTGGTTTGTAATTTATTTGCATAGTGGGACAGCTCCAGCTTCATCCTGCTGCCAACAGAGTGCACCTCAATGCTGACTCATTAGAGAAAGCAAGTAGGAATTTATTTCAGTAGTGGTACAAGATCCGTGTGCTTTTGTGCATTGCAGTGTTTGCTATTTCTTGTGAAGATGATGGATTCAGGACCATTATCAAGTGACTGTGATACAATTGATGATCCACTTTTTCAAATGGTTTCAGGTAAAAATAATTACTTATTTTTATCCCAGCATTATAGACATTTTGTTCCAAAAAAGGAATATTTGAGAATGAAGGTTATGTTGACAGTAACAATGAAAAATGAGGGTGTCCATCTTAATGTATTTCACATATACATGTGTTTTCAATCATGTGGTGCTGCATAAACCATAACTTGTGTTACTGTCTCTCTAGATACCAGTACCGATGATGATGAAACATCCAATGAAAGTGCAAAAAATGATGAAACAGGAGACATTGTTACTGATGCCTGTGTGAACGGTGCAGCCGCAAATATGCAGGAAAAAAGGAAGCGTACTCAAAGCAAGATGGGTGAAAGGAAAACAGACACATATGAAAAGCATATTTGAAAGAAATAAATGTAACACTGGGGAGTTACACATCACTGTAAGAAATATGATTCATGAGGTTCTCTAGACATGATTGGTAGACAAGATATTTTCAGGTACTTAGCCAGTTTCCATATTTAAACACAATATTTTGTTGATGCAGTTATCATCATCAGGTGATACAGGTAGTGGTGGAATGTGTGCTTGCAACATATAATGGAGAAAACCATGTTAGGTTTCAAAATATTGTGCTAATCATCAAGATGGATATAGACCTCAAAATAAAATTTTTGGTAAACAGCGTAACTTTACATAGTTTTTTAACAAGGCAGTGATCTTGCCTGTTGCCTGTAGCTACTTTTAACAATTTATAATATACACTCCTGGAAATTGAAATAAGAACACCGTGAATTCATTGTCCCAGGAAGGGGAAACTTTATTGACACATTCCTGGGGTCAGATACATCACATGATCACACTGACAGAACCACAGGCACATAGACACAGGCAACAGAGCATGCACAATGTCGGCACTAGTACAGTGTATATCCACCTTTCGCAGCAATGCAGCCTGCTATTCTCCCATGGAGACGATCGTAGAGATGCTGGATGTAGTCCTGTGGAACGGCTTGCCATGCCATTTCCACCTGGCGCCTCAGTTGGACCAGCGTTCATGCTGGACGTGCAGACCGCGTGAGACAACGCTTCATCCAGTCCCAAACATGCTCAATGGGGGACAGATCCGGAGATCTTACTGGCCAGGGTAGTTGACTTACACCTTCTAGAGCACGTTGGGTGGCACGGGATACATGCGGACGTGCATTGTCCTGTTGGAACAGCAAGTTCCCTTGCCGGTTTAGGAATGGTAGAACGATGGGTTCAATGACGGTTTGGATGTACCGTGCACTATTCAGTGTCCCCTCGACGATCACCAGTGGTGTACGGCCAGTGTAGGAGATCGCTCCCCACACCATGATGCCGGGTGTTGGCCCTGTGTGCCTCGGTCGTAAGCAGTCCTGATTGTGGCGCTCACCTGCACGGCGCCAAACACGCATACGACCATCATTGGCACCAAGGCAGAAGCGACTCTCATCGCTGAAGACGACACGTCTCCATTCATCCCTCCATTCACGCCTGTCGCGACACCACTGGAGGCGGGCTGCACGATGTTGGGGCGTGAGCGGAAGACGGCCTAACGGTGTGCGGGACCGTAGCCCAGCTTCATGGAGACGGTTGCAAATGGTCCTCGCCGATACCCCAGGAGCAACAGTGTCCCTAATATGCTGGGAAGTGGCGGTGCGGTCCCCTACGGCACTGCATAGGATCCTACGGTCTTGGCGTGCATCCGTGCGTCGCTGCGGTCCGGTCCCAGGTCGACGGGCACGTGCACCTTCCGCCGACCACTGGCGACAACATCGATGTACTGTGGAGACCTCATGCCCCACGTGTTGAGCAATTCGGTGGTACGTCCACCCGGCCTCCCGCATGCCCACTATACGCCCTCGCTCAAAGTCCGTCAACTGCACATACGGTTCACGTCCACGCTGTCGCGGCATGCTACCAATGTTAAAGACCGCGATGGAGCTCCGTATGCCACGGCAAACTGGCTGACACTGACGGCGGCGGTGCACAAATGCTGCGCAGCTAGCGCCATTCGACGGTCAACACCGCGGTTCCTGGTGTGTCCGCTGTGCCGTGCGTGTGATCATTGCTTGTACAGCCCTCTCGCAGTGTCCGGAGCAAGTATGGTGGGTCTGACACACCGGTGTCAATGTGTTCTTTTTTCCATTTCCAGGAGTGTAGCATAGGATATTAAAGATGCATCTAAAACAGACTTTACAAGAAAATTTGCTGAAATGTGCCACTTAAATTGTAGCTCCTGTATCATTAAAAACTAATAGGATGACCCAGGGTAAACATTTGTTCAAGAAATTTTGTTAAAAAGAAGACAAATATTTTTATTTTGAGATTGCAATGCAATATCATGTACCTTTCTGAAAAAAAAAAATTTCAGTTGCTTACAAGGAGTAATATAAAGGTGGTTGAAAAATCTTGACACTATCCTGACATCACTACAATACTTTTTCCCTAGAGGGTGGTACAGCATTCAACAGGCTGTGTGTGAAATTGCAAGTCATTTCACCAAACAGCTGACTATAGACTGCTGATTTGAATAAGGTTTCCTATGCAAGAACTGATGCAAATATTTATTTTCTTTTCTGATTTTTTAGTAGTAGTACATATATGATAGTTACTGTACGCAAAATAATAATTTCACTAAAACTTTATTATGCACAGGGATGTTCTCTGATACTGATGATACTGGTATGGTATATTTAGTTCTGATGCAAATATCTTATTTAAAGAAATATTCACAATTTATGGTATCTGCAGAATATGTGCATTTCAAAATTCCATAGCGTTAAAAATTATTTGTTTTAGGATTGAACTAACATATCTAGAAGCTCTCGCTCTCCTCTCTCAAGCAAATATTGTACTTTTTTCTGTAAACACACTATTTCTAAAGTTAACAGTACCATGAAGAGGATAGATTGCTACTCACCATGAAGATGACACCATGAGTTGTAGACAAGGACAATGAAAAGACTGTTACATATTGAGCTTTTAGCCAAAGCCTTCTTTGAAAATGGAAACACACACACATTCACACAAGTAGGCAAACTTCATGCAAATATGACTGCTATCTCTGGCCCCTACAGCCAGAATGTAGCTCTTTCATTGACTAAAAGCAGCATCATGGAGTAGGGCATGGACGTGGGAGGGATAGCAGGATATATGGATGGGGGAGAGAGAGGGCTGTTTGGCAGGGTGTGCAGAGACAAGATGGTAGTGGGACAAGGCTGCTAGGTACATCATCAGGATGCTTTAGGGAGGGAGAATGTGAGGGTCTCCCAAAGGCCTTCAAAAACAGGCACTAACCCCCAGACATAGTCCAAAAACAGATTTCCTATGCCATATCCTCACATACCACCATTTCTCTGACCACCCCCAAGAAAAGCTACCAAGGAGCACCCCATCTGTCATTCAATATCACCTCAGACTGGAACAACTGAACCACATCTTCCATCTGAGCTTTGATTGTCTATCATCAACCCCTGATATGAGGGACATTCTATCCAAGATCCTTCCTACCCCTTCTAAAGCAGTGTTCTGCCACCCACCCAACCTCAACAGCATCTTAGTCCATCTCGATACCACTTCTAATCCCTATCCCTGTGGAAGACCCAGGTGCAATCCCTACTCAGTCCACCCACCCAGCAATTACTGTACAAGTCCAGTGACAGGCTTACCTTATCCATCAGAGGTTGAGCAATCTATGAAAGTAGGCATGTCATATACCACCTTTCCTGCAGTCACTGCACAGCCTTTTATACTGATATGGCTACCAGCCAGCTCTCCACAACGATGGATGGCCACTGCCAAACTGTGGCCAACAGCAAAGTGGACACCACTGTGGGGCAATATGCAGCTGAACATAAAATGCTCAATTTCAATGGTTGCTTCACACTCTGGGTCACTTGGAACCCCCTGTACTCTACAAGTTTCTCTGAACTGCATCCTTACAACACATTCTCTACTCCCATAATTATCCCAGCCTCAACCTATGATAACTTTCTGTACCAACACCCTCCTCCCAACATTTTCTGCCCCCTCTGTCCTATCACCTCCTCCCTATCCATGTCCTCTCATCTTCACTGTGCACCACTCTCTGCCAACGCATCCACTAATTTTGTTCGTCTTCTTTCTCTGTTTCTTTCCTTTTCTCCTGACACCCTCCCCTCCTCCCCCTCCCAACGTTGTGCCTAGCAGCCTAAAACGTTTAATTGAACTTTGGCAATCCCCATGGACATTAAACAGCCATCCCATAAAACAATTATGATAACTTTGCCATATACAACACTTCTCCACTGCCTGTTGTATCTCTGTTTCTTTTAATTTTCCTATATTTTATTTCAGTATCTAAAATGGAATAGCATAGTATTTTCTCAGTTTGTAATTTCTGTAATAGGCACATCTAAAAACTGGTGTACAATAGTAGTTGGAGGCTTGCATTTGTTATGCAAACATTGTGTAGTCAGTATCAAGTCATAGTTGGACAGCTTAAGTGTACAGTTACTATGTACTAGTCAGTCAGGGCCCAGCAGTGAACTTGTAAACAATCTTTGTTTCATCATGTAATTTTTAATGAGTTTGCATCTGCTAGCCAAGCAGTAATGTTGCTGTTTTATCAGTCAGTTACTGCTCAGCTGTTGAAATGTAAAGTTATTATGCTTCCACTTGAAAGATTCTGTTAAACCACTCATAGTTTACATGAAGAATTAATCTACGAAATGTTAAAATAACTAATTACAGGCTGACCATCACAGTAGTAAGCAGTATCAATAAATATGAAGAGATCAAAATGTACTGTCTGCAGTGTTGTGTACATTGTTTAACAACTGTGCACTGTCTGATGTTGGAAGTTGGTATATAGATGAGCCTGAAATTGACAAGATTTTAAGGATTCAAAAGAATGTTCTGACTGCATTCTGCATTAAGAATTGCACATAAGAAAGCTCTGTGCAAGATGGGTCCTGCATTTACTCCCTGCTGATCAGAAATGAATTCACACAACAATTTCTGGACCGTATTTAACACATACACCTATCTGTAAAAACAAAAGTAATGTTCTTCATCATTATGTCACAATGGATAAAACACAGAGTCACCCACTATATAACAGAATGACAACAACAATGAAAACAGTGGACAGAAGCCATTTCTTCAGCTGTGTGGAAGATGAAGAGAGTGTCAACTGCAGAAAGGAAACTGGTATTTTGGTGTATAAGAGGAGTTCTGTAAACTGTTTGTCTTCAAAAAGGTAAATGAAAACATGGGTAGATTATTGTAACCTTCTAACAAATCTGGATATCAAAATTCAGGACAAATGACTTGGTCTGCAGAAGAAGAAATGTCATATTACATTAAGACAATCCATATACCAATAAAAATGACTTGGCAATGGGAAAATTCTGTGATCTGTACAACTTCCACCCTATTCCCTGTTTTGGCTCTCTCAGGGTTATGTTTCCTCCCAAAATTCAAAGTTCTTCTTACTGATCAGGAAGACCAAGCAAAAGTGATTTTAGTTGTAGATATGTATTTGGTAGTGTCACTAAAGGGGTGGAATAATGTCACTGCAACATAAAGTGGGTAAGGTGTATCAGTGTTAAAAGAGATAATGTTAAAAATAGACAGGATGTGAAATAAAAAATTCTCATTTTCACCATCAGGCTGAGAAGTTTTCAGACCATCTGCCTAATATCTCTACTGCTTCCTGACTCCTACACTTATTTTGTGTGGTAAGATTGGATCTTTTCAGTGGCGAAGATTCAGAAACCAAAATAATACATATGCATCAGTGCACTGGTGGCTGCTTGTATAGTACTAAATTTTGTGGTTGATATTAGTTTTCTTTTACTCTACATCATGATACTACAATTAAAAATGAAAATCAGAATGATATCTGACACATTGTCTACATCTGAGACTGTTCAGTCAATGCTGATCAAATAATTGGAAGTAATATTTGATTTAGATTTCCTTACCAAATGCAGCCCCTCCATGGTATCTGCTCCATATTCAGTTATTATTATTGGCTTGTTATACTTTGTCCTCCAGTTGCCAATTTCCATCACTAATTGTGGCAGAATGGTCTCTGTAAGTCCTCCATTCTCATACCACCCTAGGTAGCGGTTAACTCCAATGATGTCCAAAAACTGACTCTGCAAAATTCAGACACCAGTATTATTTCCACTGTCAGAAAGTAATAAACACAATGAAGTGATTAAAATCAGAATGGTGTTAAACAAGCAAATCAGTAAATTTAAATGAATCATATCTGCTGGTTTCCTTGAAGAGGTATCTGGCATATAAAAAGTATTTTGATATACATTTTGTATGGTATATTTCAGTCATAGTTGTTTTTATAATTAGGTGATCTCATAAATAAAACACATTTCAGGAAAGATCAGTGCAATACTGGAAGACTACATAGATGCTGTGTTTTAACTCATGCCTCTTACTGAATATAAAGTTTTTCCATTTTAATGTTATTTATGGTATAAGTATGTAATGTCTTCCTGTAACACTACAAAATCATGAAAACAGTACTCACATAAAGGCCTAGTAAAAAATTTTAGAACTTATGTTACACTTGCCTATGAGTGATACAAATAAAGAATTACAGATTTAAACTAATGCAAATTTGCTGAATCCAAAAATGAATATATTTTAATGCCACTCAAGGGTGTGATAAGAAAATCTTCATATCAAGCAAGAAATCATATCAGAGAGCAGTTTGATGTGCTTTGTAACTATTACCAACCACATTTATTTGTTTTATCAAATATCACCATTCAATATCACCATTCACTATCCACTGAAAGATACATTTAGGTCTATTGCTGACTGACACTATTCTGTATTTTTGGAGAAGTACATCAATTTTTGCAGCATATGCCATTAAAATTTGGAGTCAAGACATCTAATCCACACGGTATTATAATGTATACCACTCATATGTTACGGTATTCCACAAGAATGTGTAGAATCAGTATGGACTCCTAGCATGTGGCTATCACACAAACCAAAGATGAGCAAGACTCATCCAATAATGTGATCTTATGTTTACTCATACACCACTGACTATATTCTGGTATAGATTGCATTTATAGACACTAACAGTACAGGAACAATATCTAGCATGTACAGTACAAATACAACCATAGGCATGATGATGTGTAATATCAACAGGCACAAATGCAATGAACTGTAGATAGTTGCAACAGTAACTTCTGCCTCAGGATTTTTAGTTACTAGCAACATTCCTTCCTTCAGTGTACTACTAGAATTAAATTCCAATAAATGCAATGCCACACCTCAAGCTACTGGATGTATAAAACTAATTCCCTGCTCAGGAGGTACTTTCCTATTAGCTGAACTGGTCACCAACTAGAAATACATAATTTACCATCATTTGGGAACTAGTTGATTGTTGTGTAATTCTCATTGTGAATGAAATGGGCATTTTGTTGGAGATACCTGGTAAAAAATACCTCAACTTCATCTTCACAAAATTCTGATTTGTAACAGCACTTTAGTTGCCCCAGTACAAAACTGTAGATGATTACTTGTACCATCATCAGCCAGTTTAAGTATAAGTATCTGCTTCAATCTGTCCCAGCCATTTTCTTCATAAGTTTGTAATTTTTTTTTTGTCTTGTATTATGTCTCTCAGAGTTTCCATTTACTTTATAGGTACTCTACTGGACCATAATTCCGTATAACCATGTTTTTAGTCTGTGTCAAAATTTCAGCACTAAAAATTTGATGACATGTTTCACCCTCCTTGAATATAAGATATCATTTGGCTCTTCAATAATGTCTAGGCACTTAGAATTATGGGAAAGAAATGTGCCAGGGAGTCCTGCAGAAATTTGTTTAAAGAGTTTAAAATACTAACTGTACATAACCTGTATGTGCTGAAGATAATCATTATGGCAGTAAACAGTAACAAAACACTTAATAAAGAAATACACAATCACAACACTAGAGGTAGAGAGAGACCCCACATCATCTCTCATAGAACAACACTCTATGAGAAAAGCCCTCTCTAGGCAGGCATAAAACTACTGAATTGCTTCCATCCTAATATCTCCAAATTGCCCATTACAAAACTAAAAACGAAATTAAAATTATGGCTCCTAAACAATCCTGTATATTCAATAGATGAGTTTCTAAATTTAGTAAACTCGTATGATGGAAGACCATCTATCTAAAAATATATGTAATCTCAGATCCCCCCCAGCCTGTGGCTAAGCCATGTCTCCACTATATCCTTTCTTTCAGGAGTGCTAGTTCTGCAAGGTTCTCAGGAGAGCTTCTGTTAAGTCTGGAAGGTAGGAGACGAGGTACTGGCAGAAGTAAAGCTGTGAGGACGGGGCGTGAGTCGTGCTTGGGTAGCTCGGTTGGTGGAGCACTTGCCGCGAAAGGCAAAGGTCCCGAGTTCGAGTCTTGGTCCAGCACACAGTTTTAATCTGCCAGGAAGTTTCAGAAAAAACCTTTTTTGTAATCAGTTGATGTTGGATCAAAATAAATAAATAAACATGAATATCAGAACACCACTGTTAATATTTTACCAGTGTACAGCTTATGTACTGACATTACAGATGCATTGCAATTAACTTTCTCTGTTAATGAGGCACATGCAATGAAAAGCTGGAACTTTTTTTTTTTGAAATTCAAGTGATCTCTAGCAAGTGGACACAGCAAGGTAGTTATGCTATTATTTAAACTTACAGAACGATCGTTCTCCCAGTTTTGCTGCTGAGCAATGGTAGTTGGACGAGTTGTATCAAGACTTTTTACATGGTTGATAATTTCCCTGTAACACACATGTAACAATCTTAGTCTGATATATCAGTGCAAACTATCACATAACATGACAAAAATTTTAAAATACAAACAGCACAGAACTGTTTGCAGTCATTGGACCAGAAGTGACAAATATGCATGAAGAAATATTGTGGTATGTACGAAATAAGGAGTTTTTTTTTAGATAATTGTTCTCAACACTTTAGTAAAAGTGTCACATACAGATTTTACTTTATTGCCATTTTGCACACTCAGAGGCTGTAAATTAGATTGCAGCCTGCCATTCAACTTCAGTTTTTAAATTGGCTATAATGTGATGATAATATGAAGCAGGTTGTTTCAAAATGTCACAGAGATTAACTGATGAAGAAAATCTTGTCCAGTGAATTCCTTTGATAGATCAGAATTTATCAGAAATTAATTGAATGAAAAGAGAGAGGAAAATTATTAAGAAAGCAGAAACAAGTCAGCATGGAGAAATAGTTCAAGCAGCAATGAGAAATGATGTGCAAGCAATTAAAATAGAACAAAATAATGATATGAAACTGGGAAGTCCTAGATAAATACAGACAATGCAAGGATAACATTGCCTGACTGTGAAGATCTTAATGAGACCTTCAGTATACGGCACAAGAGAATGCTAGTCATTGCTGATGTGCCATCCACAGGTGGCCATACTGAATGTCAGGAATGGCAACTATCAAAATGAAGGTACCATTCATGGTTGGTGGGCAACTGAAGAGGTGGAAGTTCAGTATCCAGGAGGGTAGCATGCTTTGTAAATAGGAACAGATGAAGCAATTAGGATAGAATGTGTTGAGTTATGGACAAATAATGATAGTCACTTACCTCTTTGTCAAGATTGTGAAGATATCAATGAACTTGAACCAGAGGAAGGGTTTAGGTTTTCAGGTGCCAAGGAAGGTTTTCTCTAGATGAGCCATGAACAGGTTGGCATATGAGCATGAAGTGAGGGTTCTCTTGGCCATGCTACAAGTTTGTTTTCATATCTTTTCCTAAAAGGAGAAGTAATTACAGTTTAGGATGTAATTATCAAAGTATAGAAGGAGTGAGGTGTTGGTTTTTGGAATTGAGAGGGTGTTGTGAGACATAGTATTACACAATGGTAAGACAATGTGTGTGGTGGATAATGGTGTAAAGGAAGGTATCATCAACAGTTATTGAATAGGAGTCCAAGAAGTAATGGTGTGGAAATGACTAAGGTGTGGTGAAGAAAATGGTTTGTCTTTCACATGGGACCTAGGCCTTGGGTAATGAGCCAGAGGTGTTGTAATTACCAAATACTATTGGTGTCAAAATATAAATGTGGTAGAAAGAGAACTCCTAACCACTGAAAGTAGTTGCTGTTATTGAGGTAGCTTTGTTGCACACAGCAACTATACAGCCTTCACACAGTGCCAAATAGGTTTTCTCAAACAACAGCAGAAATTATGGTAACACAGATTAGCAACAGTTCAATTTATTAATGGAAATATTACACTGCTTTGTTTTAGCCTGTAGATGGAGTGTGGCAAAAGTTCACTTCCACTGACCTGACTTTAGCTCTGCTCTAATTCTGAATTCAGTGTAAGATAACTACAATCAGTTGTAGAATATCCAGATTGGCTCTTCCTGGCTGTGACTATAGACATAGTTCTAATACAGTCTTGAGGTATTGTTGACTATGTTAACACTCGGTGGACACTGATCAATTGGAGCCGTGTGCCTGCTTATATCTTTGTGTGATGGATTAATGTCCATGTGGGAAATTGCTGAGTGATTTATGGCAGGAACATAACATAGTCCATGTTGTGTGCATCCACTATGGTGTCTGATCTGCACAGGAGCATATCAGTTTTACAGATGTGTTATGGTTACGGTCTATTTAATTACATAAATAGTATGAGGGCATGCTGGAAAGTAATGCCTCTGAATTTTTTATGTGAAAATTCTTATACATTTTAAAATCGAATAAATGTTATTAATGTTCTACGTCTTTATTCTTCATGTCTACATATTTATTTGTCAACATAGTCACCTTGTGATGAACACATTTCTGCCAACAAGAGAGTAGCTTGTTGATTCCATCACTTAAGAATGTTTGACTTTGTTGAAGGAAGCACAACCTCATTTCTGCTTGCATCACTTCATTGCTATCAAAGTGAGTCCTTGAAAGTGTCCTTTAAGTTTCAGAAATAAATGAAAATTGGATGGAGGCAAATTGGGTCTCTAAGGAGGATGATCAATGAAGTTGTGGGATTTCTGTTGGGTTGTATCCCAAGGAAAACACTCATTTCTGTAAGACATGGTATAATTCATTACAGATGTCCACAGCACAGCTGCCCCCCCCCCCCCCCTCCCCCACCCACATCTCCCACTCCCGCAGTGTGGAGCATGGTTTGAGCACAGTGGAAGGGGGGACACATCTGGCAATGGAGACAGTGAGGGTGATGACAGTGATGTGATGGGGATGTCAATCTCTGGAGGTTGTTGCTGCAGGAACCACGCTGGAAGGTCAACATGGAACTCCTGTAGGTGGTGTGGGTGGAAGAGGTGTTGGCCCATACATGAAGATGGAGCAGTGGTGGAAGGGACTGTGTTCCTCATGTGATTGGCTGGCAGCATTCAAATTGTAGCCCTCCCTAGGGGGGTTTCTGTAGCTCAGAGGAGCATGTGGTCGACCCCACACAGGAGCGGGCAGGAGCAGGCAATAGATTGATGAACCAAGTCCCCGGTCAGGTGGGGTGAGTTGTCTTGCAACAGGATGAAGATGTGATTGTCGTCGATGAGGATCATGATGTTCTCCACACATTTGGGTGGGACTTCAGTTTGCAGAACCACTAGAGGGGGTAGGGAGGAGGAGGTAGAGAGAAAGGGCGAGAACCCAAGGAATGGTGTTGATTTTGATGCAGATGCATGTTTGGATGAAGGCTGTGGCAGCAGCTCTGAGAGGTCATAGGTTGAGCATGAGTCCTCAGTGTTGGGAGGCTGCATAATGTCATTGGGCATGAAAGATTCTGGGTCAAGTTGTACCAGTTTTACACGGTGGAGAGATACAGTGATTGGTGAAACTTTAACCCAGATGTGCATTGTGTTAGTGGTGTGGTTTATGACCTCTTATGGGCCTGCACAACTCTGCTGTAGACCCTGACATAAACGCAGGAACTGTGTCTAATAAATTAGATTAACATGCAGAGATTCAAAAACCTAACTAGCGAAGCACTCAGGTGAAACTAAATAATTCGCCCCTGATTAGGAACTTGTAATATCTCACAAAATCGATTTACTTTCCAACGCAAATGAAAATGCGAGAACTGTTGGTATTAGAAACATACAGAAACTCAATAAACTAAGCTATTAAAGCACACAGGTGATATTATAAAATTCGCTCCTGGTTAGGAACATGTAAAAGTCACAAAATTGGTTGCTTCCCCGTTCCTGCTTGTGTTGTGGCTTGCTACTGCTGCCTGACTGCTAAAACTTCATGGTTGAAGGCTGAGAATTTTTGTTGGGCACCTGAAAGTTTCTTTGAAAAGAACTGAAGTGATGTTACCACGTTGTTGTGGCGTTTTTGTAGGACCATGTCTACCGCAGAGTCACTGTCATCTGTGGTGATGAAAATTTCAAAATTCGAGATTGGAAGAGTGAGTGTGATGGCTCATGATCGAGTCTTTCAGGGCCTGGAAGGCTGTGCACATAGGTTCTGTCCACAGAACAAGGCGCATCCCTGAAGTTTGCTTGCTGGCAAGGGCGCTAGTGAGGGTGACCTGCTTGTCGGCTGCTGCAGGTAAATGATGACGGTAGTAGTTTATCATTCCCAGGAACCATCGGACCTCTTTGTATGTGGTAGGGAGTGGCATGAATAAGATGGATTGCACCTTCGATTCAGGAGGTGTACCCCGGCAGCTGAGACTGTATACCCTGAGAATTGGACAGATTGTTGGCATAGTTGCAGTTTGTCAGTGTTAATATCGACTTCGTTTGTTGAAAAAGTGTCCTTTACTATCGTGATGTGACGTTCATGATCCTTCGTGGATTTTCTGACGATCAGGATATCGTCAAGATGTATGAAATAGAAGTCGAACTGGAGCAAGAGGGTTGCCATGTGTGGTTGGCGTTTTCTAACCTGAATGGCAGGAAATGGTACTCATACAACCCGACAGAGGTGATAATCGCCGTTTTTGGAATGTCTTCGAGTGCGACTGGGATTTGGTGATAAGCATGTTTGCAATCCAGTACGCTGAAAATTGTAGCACCCACTAGAAGGTGAGTGAAGTCGGAAATGTTTGGTATAGGATAATTGTCCATCACAGTTCTAGCATTCAAGCATCAAACAAACGAAAGGAGCTGTCCTGATTAGTGGTGAGGTGTATGGGTTGACCAGTTGCTATCGGAGTGCTGTAAAATTCCCTCCTCAAGAAGTTCCTGTATTTGCTCGCGAACCTAGCGTAACTTGAGTGGGTTCTGGTGGAAAGCCTTGTGGCGAATACGTGAGCCCTCTGATGTGATGATGTGATGAACAGTTCCGTTTGTGACAGCGGAAACTGAATGTTCAATGACTGCGCACAGGTAGGGCGTGGTGTTGGTTGATTTATTAGAGGTGCATGGCTTGGAAGCGGCATGGTTGTCTGCTCAAGAGGGGAATGGCACATTTTCACATTTTTGTTATGTTTACAACAGCGGGGATGGCAGTTTGTGAGTGCCAAATGCGAGGCAGGTGCGAGCGGTGCACATAGAGGCTGTCTATTGTCCAGAGGTGTGCTCGGTAGTGGCAGCACTGCTGGCGGGCATGGAGGTATGGAATGAGCTGTGCGAGGAGGCACAAGAAGGGGGAATGTTTATCAACACTCTGGACAGGTGCAAACGTTGCAGGGGGGGGGGGGGGGGGGGATGTCATCGGAGCCTGGACAGCTGGATCGTCATGAGGCACGTGAGTGTCAGTTTGCAAAACAGGCGAGAAAGACGTTGAATGGAACACATTTGATGGGGGTGGAGGAGGTAGAGTAACACTATATGGTTGAGAGTGAAGTCACACAAGATAGTATGGTGTTGCTACTCTGTGTGCTGTTGTCGGCAGAGCTGTCAGGTGTGGTGGATGAAGGCTCAGGTATCAGAGCTGATGAGCGGTATGAATTGATGTGGGTGGTGATCGTGGCAAGCTCGGCCTCAGCGCATGCAAAGAGATATGTCAAAATGGCATTCTCACAGCAGAGGGTTCATATCTCGGCATCTTCTGTGAGGATGTGATTCACAGTTGCACAAGTCCTGCTTGGCAGAGCCACACATTAATGCACTAAAGAGTTAATGGCGTTTACACTCGGAGCAGGTGGTGGAGCACAGTCACACGGGATGTGAGAGTTAGAGGTGGTGAAACAGAGAACATGGAATGACATTTGGAGACAGGTGGTGGTGTGATAAGAAGTCGATTCCCAGGATCAGTTCTGCGATACCTGCCACATGAAAGATCCATGGGAGGGAGATGTTGTTAGAGAGGTGGAGTTGAAGCTCGATGGAGCCACAGGTCTGTAGATGAGTTGATGGCCCTCAGGAGAGAGCATGTGCATGTGAGGGGGCATGTGACAATCGATTTAGATACAATTGAGACATAAGCACCAGTGTCCATGAGGAAGTTGTGACTCAGAGAATAGTCTTTGGCGTAAAGGTGGATGTTCGATGGGATGGAGGCGTGGATGGAATGTAGCATGGGTTGACACTTATTGGACGATTGGCTTTTTGGTTGCTTGCATGGGGGACGGCACTGTTTTGCATTGTTGCCAAATATGGTGTGGTACCAACAGTGAGGGTGCACTTGGAGAGGAGGCAGTCGATTGCCCTCGATGTGTTTGGGTTCATACACCACGGCAGATGGTGAAGGCGTGATATGCAGTGGCTTGGTGGTGCAGCAGTTTGTGAGGTGGAGCACGGCCTGCCTCTGCCTGTGGCAGGACAAACTACCAGTGCAGGAGAGCCAACCTGTTACATGAGCTCCTGCTGGCGGCACTGGTGTGTGAGCGAACAGACGTGGGCAGCCATCCGCAGATGTGAACTGATGGATTCCAGGGCATGGGGGAGGAGATGAACCTGGAGATCTGTAGGCAGCTTTTTGACTGGCATCATCTGCTTGGTGTAGCTGGCGCCAAAGCTGGGACAGGGTGCAGTCGCCGAGATGTTCCTCGTACAGTATTTGAAGAATAGAGTGGCGTTCAATAATAGTCTGTTTTGCGAACTTGTACCTCAAAGTTATTAAGGCCACAGATCAGGTCCGTGTGTCCATTCAGTTGAGTCATGAGGCACAGGCATTTTGAATTGTCATCAGTGACATGGTACAGTTCAAACAAGTTCTCCACCAGTGCAAACCACATTGCTGGGTTGTCCTCAGATAACGGGGGCAGGGTCGGTAAGCAGCCTGGTCGGGGCTACGAAGGCACACTTACTTCTGTATCTAAGTCCCTCATATCACTTGTATGATGTGGATGCTGGACCAGAGAGGTCAACACAGACAGCACTGCGTAGGGTGAGAGCAAGCAGTCTGTCGGGGTGGATGAGAACGGCACCGAAGCACTAGGAAATGATGCTGTAGAAGTGTCTGAAGTAATGTTTGCAACATGGATGTCTGACATGGAAGGCATATCAGGCACCATGAGAAAAGTGAGCAGGTGAACGGCTGCAGCCAAAACCCCCTGAAAGTTTACTTGCAGTGGTGAGGGGGTGAAAGAGCAGACGTGCGCAGAGCAGCACAGTAAAATGTTCCCACCGGGCTGTCACCATGATGACAGATATGCGCACCCACTGCCTGATGCACATATCTCCCCCACAGCTGACGCAAGTGACACATCAACTGGCACAGTTCTACAGCAATAACGCAATGATTCAATACAACCCCTTTAGGTCTTCTTGAGAAAATTTACTGTTCCCCAATGCAAATGGTCAGCATTCGACCATGAACTCCTTGCAGTTTATGAAGCTGTGAGATACTTCCACAAGGCACTAAAGGTTGAAAGGTCAATATTTTAATTGACCATAAACCTCTCATGGACACTATTTGCAACCCTCCACAAGGACCTTCCCCCACAAAGATTCCAACATATGGACTCCAGTAACCAGAATACCACTGGCATTCAGCACGTCCAGGGGACACGCAACTACATATCATGAGTGACCTCCACAGCTTCTGCTGGACTTGGACCAAGCTTCAGCTTGGACTTGGAAGAACTAACTCCCCTGCAAGCAGATGATCCTAAAGTTCAAAACCTGCAACAGGACTCTAATTTGGCACTGATCTGGGTTCCCTCAGTCTGATATCGTGCGACATCTTGATCAGTAACCTCTGCCCCCTTGTTCCAGCTCTTCTACGATGGACAGTTTTCTCTGCCATCCACAATATTCTGCGCCCAGGTATTAAAGCTACAACATGCCTCCTCATGGAGCATTTTGATTAGCCAGGTGTCGACAATAACTGCTGTCCTTGGACATGTACATGCACACCATGTCAACAGATTAATTTTGGAAGCCATACTTGACCTCTACTGGGAAACGTCAACATACCAAAGAGACACTTCCATCACATGCAGCTCCACAATTTGAGCTCCCTACCCCTCTCTGAGAGATTGAGATACATCCTTTTCGCCATTGATCAAGCAACCACAAGGGTCAAGTTCGTATCTCTTTCAGATATCACAGCTGTTTCTGTCACTGCACTTTTGCTTCTGTGTGGATTTCACATTTTGTATGCCCCATGTCGATCACCACTGATCAGGGATGCCAGTTTGTGACCCTACCCTTCGCCAAATTATGCTGCCTTTGCAGTGAAGACATGTTCCATACAACTGTGTAACATTCACAGAGTGATGGACTGATTAAATGTTGGTACCATACCCTTAAAGCAGCTCCCATGTGCCACAGCAGTTCCCACTCAGAGGCCCTACTGTGAGTCATGCTCAGCATTTTTTTGGCTCACAAAAATGACCTGAACTCTTCCCTTGCTGATATCCTCTGTGGAAGAGCTTAGTTGTACCTGTGGAGTTTGTTAAGGATGCTGTACTTCCACCTCAGAACAAGCTCCCTGTTCTATTCAAATGTCTCTGCTCACGCATCATGAAAATAAATACACATGCAGTGCATCCTCACACACTGCTGTAAGTGTTCATACATAGTGATTGGGTTGATCTGGCACACTACGAGTTTTTGATGCTACGCGACAACACCATTTGTGCATCTCTCGAACCATCATATTCTTGTCCACATTGGGTCCTTAGCCACATGGATAACACAATGGACCTCCTTCCCAACAGGAAATGTCAGACAGTTTCCTTCAACAGAGTCAAACCTGCTTGGACACTGGGTGAGGAACATTCTACAACCACAGATGAAGATGTGGAATTGACAGATGATACCCTCACTGTGGGTAACAGTTACTTCCAGTGTTCTGTTCCCCTCTGGTGTATCCCCTGACACTATTGGCTTATGTGATGCAGCTCCTCCAGAAGAAGTGGTTAGGTTACTTGGGCATTTTGTGCTTTCTCACCACCCTCCCCTCCCAGTGCTACAGTCTTCACCATCAATAGGTTCAACATCTCCATCACGGATCTGTCCTTCAACTTTGTGATAGAGTGATCTTCATGTTAATTGCTTCTCCTGATTCTCCTGATGGCTCACACACTATTCCAGTTACTAAGTGATGCTGATAGGATAAAATCATTGCTGCCATCGATGAACATGCCAGTCCTACCATCACTGTCCCACTACTTGTGCATCCACACAAACAGGTGCACAGACCGGAGATTCCTCTTTCCCATGCAAGCAAATATCTGCAGCCACCATGCTGGTTACATGACTACATGGTCTCCAAAATTTGCATCTCCAACCTTCCCCAGTCATCAAGAAGTGATCTAGCCATGTCTCCCTTGGACAGGTGCCTTGGCATGGCTGGTTGTCCATTATTACCTGCTGTCTCTTCCAACACGACCCAATCAGCATTCCATGCTAGGGGACCTAAGGCTAGTACTGTGTATTGTCTCCTGTGCTCCACACTGCCATGGGAAGGGCACTCTGTGGTGAGTACAGATAGTCCATCAACCCTCTATGAATAAACGCTAACATCTTTGAACATTGGTGCTATGTTGTGATGTATGCTTGTGCTCTCGTGTACACAGTTTATTCAGACAGTACAGTTCATGTTATTCCTTATAGCTGGGTTACTTCTCTTAAGTCTGATGGGTATAGGGAGAAATAAACACATTGGTACTGATTTGTATTCCCTGTTATAAAGTTGGTAGTGTCATCTGCAAAGTTGTGCGTTTTACTGTTGTGTGCCATAAGTCATTCCCACATTATAAAAGTATCATTGGCCCCAGCATGGATCCTTGGAGAACATTGTGTCTGATTGATAATATATCAGATTGATAGGTTTAAACTGTGCCATTTTTCCATGTGTTATCTCAGTGGAATGTATTCTTTGATAAAGGTAGAATTCAATTCACTAATGTGCTGCTCCCTCAATATCTAAATTCTCTGCCTACCCATGTAACTTAACATCACTTATGGCGTCAAAAGCCTTAGATAAGTCAAGGAATATCATAAAAACATTATGCAGCTTATCTGTTGTCAACAGAATGTCATACAAAATGAAAATATTGCTGTTTCCTTCCGAATCCATGCTGATATTGTGTTAGCATGTTTGTGTTTATTTAAAAAGTTCAACAGGCTTTTTATAACAAAGTTTTCAAGTATATTTTCAATATTGACAGTAAAGAAACTATTCTGTAAATTGACGCCACACCATAGCTTCTATTTTTATGAAATGATTTCACTTTTAAAATTTTTAGGTGATCTGGAAAGATGCCAGTAGAGAAACCTGGTGTCTAGAAGGTAAGAAGAAGGGGTAGCACACTTATAATTTGCTTGGAGTAATATAATTAAGTGTAGTATATCATAAGTAGTTGAGACATGGGATGTCATATAAGTCACTAAGGGAGTCAATCTTTAACAACATTAACAGGAGATTTATGTTACTGGAACTTTAAGTAATGTCCAAGAATTAGGTCCCGCATTGTATTTCAAACATTATATTTATATATCTAAAAACAAAGATGATGTGACTTACCAAGCGAAAGCGCTGGCAGGTTGATAGACACACAAACAAACACAAACATACACACAAAATTCAAGCTTTCACAACCCACGGTTGCTTCATCAGGAAAGAGGGAAGGAGAGGGAAAGATGGAAGGATGTGGGTTTTAAGAGAGAGGGTAAGGAGTCATTCCAATCCCGGGAGTGGAAAGACTTACCTTAGGGGGAAAAAAGGACAGGTATACACTCGCACACACACCCATATCCAACCGCACATACACAGACACAAGCAAACATTTGTAAAGGCAAAGAGTTTCGGCAGAAATGTCAGTCGAAGCAGAAGTACAGTGGCAAAGATGTTGTAGAAAGACAGGTGAGGTATGAGTGGTGACAACTTGAAATTAGTGGAGGTTGAGGCCTGGTGGAGAATGAGAAGAGAAGATATACTGAAGGGCAAGTTCCCATCTCTGGAGTTCTGACAGGCTGGTATTAGTGGGAAGGCCAAACATACCAACAATTAAAGGGAACAGCCATGGGTACCAGGATGGCCCCCTTGTACGCCAACCTATTCATGGGTTGCTTAGAGGAAGCCTTCTTGGTTACCCAGGCCTGCCAACCCAAAGTTTGGTACAGATTTATTGATGACATCTTCACGATCTGGACTCACAATGAAGAAGAACTCCAGAATTTCCTCTCCAACCTCAACTCCTTTGATTCCATCAGATTCATGTGGTCCTACTCCAAATCCCATGCCACTTTGCTTGACATTGACCTCCATCTGTCCAATGGACAGCTTCACACGTCCGTCCACATCAAACTCACCAACAAGCAACAGTACCTCCATTATGACAGCTGCCACCCATTCCACATCAAACAGTCTCTTCCCTACAGCCTAGGTCTTCGTGGCAAACGAATCTACTCCAGTCCGGAATCCCTGAACCATTACACCAACAATCTGAAAACAGCTTTTGCATCCCGCAACTACCCTCCCGACCTGGTACAGAAGCAAATAACCAGAGCCACTTTCTCATTCCCTCAAGCCCAGAACCTCCCACAGAAGAACCACAAAAGTGCCCCACTTGTGACAGGATACTTTCTGGGACTGGATCAGACTCTGAGTTTGGCTCTCCAGCAGGGATACGACTTCCTCAATTCTTGCCCTGAAATGAGATCCATCCTTCATGAAATCCTCCCCACTCCACCATTACCAACTGACCTGCCTACACTGTGAAGCTTTCAATGTGGGAATGACCAGCAACAAACTGTCCATTCGCATGAATGGACACAGGCAGACAGTGTTTGTTGGTAATGAGGATCACCCTGTGGCTAAACATGCCTTGGTGCATGGCCAGCACATCTTGGCACAGTGTTACACTGTCCGGGTTATCTGGATACTTCCCACTAATACCAACCTGTCAGAACTCCGGAGATGGGAACTTGCCCTTCAGTATATCCTCTCTTCTCGTTATCCACCAGGCCTCAACCTCCACTAATTTCAAGTTGTCACCGCTCATACCTCACCTATCTTTCTACAACATCTTTGCCACTGTATTTCTGCCTCAACTGACATCTCTGCCGAAACTCTTTGCCTTTACAAATGTCTGCTTGTGTCTGTGTGTGTGCGGTTGGATATGGGTGTGTGTGCAAGTGTATACCTGTCCTTTTTTCCCCCTAAGGTAAGTCTTTCCACTCCCAGGATTGGAATGACTCCTTACCCTCTCTCTTAAAACCCACATCCTTTCATCTTTCCCTCTTTCCTGACGAAGCAACCGTGGGTTGCGAAAGCTTGAATTTTGTGTGTATGTTTGTGTTCGTTTGTGTGTCTATCGACCTGCCAGCACTTTCGTTTGGTAAGTCACATCATCTTTGTTTTTAGATATATATTTCCCACATGGAATGTTTCCCTCTATTATATCCAAACATTATATTTACGTATCCTGTATGAAAATCTGAAAAAAAAACATTTATTTCATAAATCAAGTACTATTCAATACAGCAATAACAGTGAGAAAGCATACAATTAACAATAATTCTGGATAGAACAATACACAAAATAACGTATAGGCCAACATTCACCTTAGTAGACTCATGTGTGGCACATAGACACATGTGCCACATAACAGTCTGCTAAAGGTGAGTGGTTGCTTTTCCTTTATTTTATGTGATATTATTATTTGTTAATCCATAGGAATGGACAAATCTGTTTTTAAAATCAAAAATTTTATAAGAACTTTTGCAATTTTTATACTGAAATTTGGAATAATAAGTATAAAGACAAGGTTAATCAGATGATAATATATGAAAAGGGACCATAAATACTTGTTGTAATTGACTAGTGGCTTCCCTTTCATACATAGCTGAGCTAGAGTCTGATTAAAATTAGTTGCCAATTGACATTTCATGCACTGCAACTGGTTTCATCCAGTCAGAGTGCTCACCGTAATGACCGAACTGTTCCCTGTTCCAAATCTGTGACAACAAATGGTCAATTCACTCCTGGTTCCTTATCTGGCTTTCTTTCTTAATGTGTTTGGATCCCAGATGCCGATTCTGGCTCTTATTTTGCATTTCATCACATATGACAACCATACCAAAATCAACATACACATACAATGATGGTAATGAAATATGTATGTTTGATACACAGCACAAGTTAAACACCACTGGATCATTTAACATAAGATCTGATTGGACATCACATGTTTAGTTATTATCATCACACAGATCAGCTTATAGCAGATAAGCTTCTTACAATACTGCATGAAGTTGAACTTTTTAAAGCCAGCAAACCATCATTGCAAATGTATCTGTAGAGGAATAAATAAACAGCTACAATGGTATGTGGTGCTGTAGTGTGTTGGATAAGTTACAGTCCTGACTTGCAGAAGGTTGTTGGTTTGGATCTTCACAAAAGATAAAATTTTGTTGTTTTTAAATCTTTATCAGAATGACTTTGACTACTATTTTTATTCAGTTGATTGGTTTAAAGGTGAATATTTTTTATTCTCACATCATTTTCATAATCATACTAACTTTTTAATTTTCTCTTACTTTTTCTTCTTATCAGACTTTTTTTCATTTCCAATATGCATGGTCGCCTATATCCTGTAACCAAGTGCCAAACAGGACTGCTCATTAGCTGGTATCGCACTATCTTGTGTAGCCAGTGCCAGGATAGTTTCAGGTAACCAACAAAACTTAGAAATCATAGTTTACTTTTAGTACTGAAATTAGATTTTTTCTGTCTTGAGTTTGCTTGTAGATGTCAGCTTTAATAACTATGAACAAAGTGATATTGAATAATAGTTCTGCTGCAGATGGTTGACCACTATTTATTCAGATGTGCTGCACATAATGAGATTGAGGTTAGGTATGGACATGTGGGAGTGACAAGTCGATAGTCGACAAGACTGAGAGATTCTCTTGACGAGCGGGGTTCTTTGGAGGACACGATGAGACGAGCGGGGTTCTTTGGAGGACACGATGAGTCTTCGTTTTCCCGCGTTAACGTATGTATCAAGTGTGTTTGTGTGGTACAATAAAGGTGGTCGTTCACAGTATAAATTCCACACAAGTGTTTTCCTTTATGTAGTGAAATTACCCCTACATAAGTGGTGACCCCGTAACTAAGCAGTGTGACAGTAGGCAAGTTTCTTGAGATATTTTCCGCGACGTCTCGTATCGACATGTCGTCCGCACAGAACCTCTTCCGCGGCATCGACGGCGTCATCCAAAACATCAAAAAGGAGCTCGACACGATGCAGCAAAACCCTCAGTTCACAGTGCCACGGACACCTACATCTCAAACCGACTTCGCCCACGACGTTACGTTTCCAACCACGCCGCGTGTGCCGGCGGGTCCCGTGCCGCCGCCACAGGACATTGCCTCGCACAACCAGCGCGCAGGACACGCCGATATCAGACCCAAAGTGCTCCCGTTTTCATCACCCGCGTCGGTAACGCTCCCACGAGTTTCGCACTTTCCGTTCGCCAGTGATCGTGGGACACCCGCGTCTCGGTTACAAATTCGACCCCCACCTTTCGTTCCCGAGCGTCCGGAAATTTGGTTCGCTATTATGGAGAACATTTTCGTGCAGCAACAAATAGTCAACGATTTTGAACAGTTCACGCTAGTGATATGCAACCTGGACCAACGTGCGTCATCAGTGGTATCGGATATAATTATGCAACCCCCACCACAACAAGCCTACGCCACTCTCAAGACGGCTTTAATTTCGCGTTGTACAAAACCTGTGGATCAGCGGATATCACAGCTCCTGTACCACGAGAAACGCGGTGACAGGTCACCTTCAGACTTTTACCGGCATTTACATGCTATGGTGGACCCTTCCGTGTTCTCAGACACATTACTTTTGCACATATGGCAACAGCAGTTACCTCCGCAGGTGGGCTTACCTTAATTGCTTACGAGGGCCGACCATTAAGCGAGTTGCTGCAAGTAGCCGATAGAGCGCACTCCCTGTTCGACTCGCGCGCCACAGTGGCCGCCGCCGCAACCACCTTGGCCAACGACACCAGCCGAGCACGGCCGGAGCCGGTCGACGCGGCGCCTCCAGCTTGTGCTGCCACGACCGCACGACGAGCGCCGGATGCGACCGAAGATTTCCGATCTCTCCGCGCTGCCATCGATCAGCTGACCGCCCAGCTGCAGCGGCTAGAGCCACGCGACGTTGCGGCGGCTGACACACACACGCGTCGTCGCCAGCCGACGCGACCACCGCGTCACGCAAATAACGGCACCGGTTATTGCTGGTTCCACCAGCGCTTCGGCGCGCAAGCTACGAAGTGTAAGACGCCATGCTCACACCCAAACTCATCCCACGGCCTGCTTTAGGCGCAGCCGACCGTGACAACAAGCAACTGCGCCTAAACTCACAGACGCATGGAAGGGGAACACCCCCATTTCAGCACGAGCCTACGTTATGTGGATCGACTTCTCCCACAGCTGTAAGGTACGCTGTTTCACAAAGACTTTTCGTTCCTGATCGCTCTACAGGATGGATGTTCTTGGTCGACACCGGCTCAGATGTCAGCACTCTGCCTGTAAATTTCTTCCCTTCAGACAAACGCACTGAAGAAACCACTTTGAAAGCAGTCAACGACTCAGTCATCCACACATATGGACAGAAAACACTGCCAGTGGACATTGGGCTACCAGAAAAATGCAACTGGACCTTCGTTATGGCTGATATCGACCAACCTATACTAGGTGCTGATTTCCTGGCAAAACATGCATTGTCCGTGGATTTACACAAGTCACAACTCGTCCATTCTGTCAATGGATTTGTTATTCCGGGAATACAAGGACGTCCGACTTCTCATGCATGCCAAAGGGTAGATAACCTCAGTGCACCCACCTGGGAGGACACCATAGCAACGGAGGAAGCTGACCGGCACATGGCTCAAACGACATCAAAACAGTTAACGACACAACAGGCTCCTGCTGTTTCAACCACAAAGGCGACACCCAAACCACAACAGGGAACAAGAAAGAGCAGGGCGAAGCATGAGACGGTGCACCACATCGGTACAACTCCAGGCTCACCAGTCTCCTCACGTGTTCGCAGGCTTGCACCTGATCGCTTGCGGGAAACCAAGGCCATTTTCAACGAGATGCTACAGGAAGAAACTATACAGCCATCCAACAGTCCGTGGTCCTCTCCTCTGCATCTCGCCCGTAAAAAGAATGGGTCATGGCGCCCGTGTGGTGATTATCGAGCTTTGAACGCCCGAACTGTTCCAGACAGATACCCTGTGCCAAATATACAGGATTTCACCCATTCACTGGCCGGAGCATCCATATTCAGTGTTTTGGATTGCCGTAAGGCTTATAATCAGATCCCAATGGCAGAGCAGGACATACCAAAGACTGCAGTGACAACCCCATTCGGGCTGTTTGAATTTTTGGTGATGCCATTTGGGCTGAAAAATGTGGCCCAGACATGGCAACGGTTCCTAGACAGCGTACTAAGAGGACTACCATATTGTTTCGCCTATTTAGATGATATTCTGGTGTTTTCGGAGAATGTTTCTGACCATCAGAAACACGTGAGTGAGGTGCAAAGCAGGCTTAGTGCTCATGGAATTACACTTAACAAGGACAAGTGCGTGTTTGGGGAACCCGTTGTAACCTTCCTGGGTTATAAAGTGCCAGCTCAGGGCATTTCCCCACTGCCAGAGAAGCTGGAGTTGTTGCGTACCCTACCACGGCCTCAAACCTACCACGATCTCCGACGGTTCCTAGGGATGATAAATTTCTATCGTCGCCACCTCCCCGGAACAGCAGCAATCCAGACGCCACTGAACAATGCCTTGGCCGGACACAACAAAATTGGCAAGTGCCCACTCCCATGGACACCCGAGATGGACTCGGCTTTCAAGGCACTGCAAAACAGCCTTCACAACGCAGTGGGGCTTGCACACCCTGCACCAGGAGCTCAGCTAGCCATAGTAGTGGACGCAAGCCAAGTCGCAATCGGGGCAGCACTGCACCAGAGAGTGAAGGGTCACTGGCAGCCACTAAGTTTCTTCTCACAAAAACTACAGATGAGTCAAACTCGTTGGAGTGCATATGACAGGGAACTCCTCGCAATGTATGAAAGCGTCAGGCACTTCTGCCCCTTAGTTGAGGGCAGGCATTCACCATATACACCGACCACAAACCTCTCATGGCAGCTTTCTACAAAGTCAGCGATTCATGTTCCCCCCACCAGGCCCGCCATATAGAGTTTATATGCCAGTTTTCGACAGACGTGCGTCACATCCATGGTGCCGAAAACATTGTGGCAGACTATTTCTCACGTATTAATGGGATAAGTCCAATGTTAGATTATTCCGAATTGGCAAGGGCTCAGGCTTCAGATGCGCAGCTGCAATCCTTGTTGGCGGACCCGTCCACTGGCCTACATTTACAACTTGTGGATGTCCCCTGGAGCCCATGTAAGGTATGGTGCGACACCTCCACGGTTAGACCACGCCCATACATCACCCCCCAGTTCCGATGAAAGGTATTTGACAGCATTCACAACCTGGCACATCCGGGAACCAATGCCTCAGTGAAATTAGTGACGGACCGTTTTGTGTGGCCTTCAATCAAGAAACATACACGGGAGTGGGCCCGCAGCTGCTATCAGTGTCAACGTAGCAAAGTGGGACGCCATGTTCACGCTCCAGTAGGACAATTCCCAAACCCAACGGCACGTTTTGGGCATGTACACATTGACTTGGTTGGACCCCTCCCCCCTTCAGAAGGTTACAGGTACTTGTTTACGGCAGTGGATCGTTGCATGCGGTGGGCAGAGGCTACACCAACCAGGGACATTTCTGCAGGGACTACTGCACGCGCATTCTTGGAAACTTGGATGGCTCGTTTTGGGTGCCCATTTTTCGTTACCACCAACCAAGGACGCCAGTTCGAGTCAACACTGTTCCAACAACTGTCAAAACTCTGCGGCTTCCAACGAAACCGTACTACTAGCTACCACCCGGCCAGCAACGGTTTGGTGGAAAGGTGGCACCGGACCTTAAAGGCTGCCCTGATGTGCCACGAGGACTCATGGACTCAAGCGTTGCCATTGGTTTTGTTGGGGTTACAGACCGCATTAAAAACAGACATCAATTGTTCCTCGGCAGAGTTGGTATACGGAGAACCACTCCGAGTTCCAGCAGAATTCCTTGCACCAGTTCCTCTCCCAGATGACACACAACTACCCCACCTCTTGCAACAAATGAGGAAGCAGGCAGAGACACTACGTGCAGCCCCGACGTCTCAGCACGGCACGCATCCAGTGTTCATACACAAGTCCCTCGATACTTGTTCCCACATCATGCTCCGCACAGACCTGGTACGTCATTCGTTACAGCCACCGTACACTGGACCATACCAAGTGCTAGGACGGGACAAACACACAATGGATATCCTCCTCCAGGGAAAGTCGACCAAAGTTTCCATTGAGCGAGTAAAACCCGGTTGGACAATGCCAGCACCGACGACAGTCTCACAGACGACTTCAGACACAACTTGCAACGAACCCACACCTTACGCAGAACCAGACAGCTGTGTCCCACATGAGCCCCACACCAGAGGGCCTAATGCAGCAACAGAATCAGCAAGCAGCACCCACACCCGCACTATCCGCACTCGGGCAGGCCGAGAGGTGAAGTTTAAGTACCCCACCATACCGGGTGCTCCGCACTTCAGGGGGTGGGGGGGGCTGTGTGGGAGTGACAAGTTGATAGTCGACAAGACTGAGAGATTCTCTTGACGAGCGGGGTTCTTTGGAGGACACGATGAGTGTTCATTTTCCCGCGTTAACGTATGTATCAAGTGTGTCTGTGCGGTACAATACAGGTGGTCGTTCACAATATAAATTCCACACAAGTGTTTTCCTTTATGTAGTGAAATTACCCCTACAGACATGAATGTAAATTCAGGGTTACAAAATGCATTGTCTACCACAGTTCAGTCATTGGTCACTTAAAATCAGCTGTGGACAGAGAATCTGGTGTGTTCATCATACATGGTGGCAGCTGCTTCCAACCATTGCAATGCATTACACATAACAGCACCTGTGAAGTGACCTGCTGTGTTTGTCCATCACCTTTAAAAGAGTGGCAGATGAAGTGGCAACACTGTAGTGGCAAGTGACAGATGTCAGGTAGCAAATAATTTTTATCAAACTATAATCTTTCACTGCTACAGGCTTATATCATGAGAAATGTTATACACTAAAAATCCATTATTTTTATTGTCATTTACCTGTTGGAATTTCTGGTTTTTACATTTTTACATGCTGAGTGCTGCTCAGTATACTGACAACATAGTTTCTAGTTTAGAAGATCACAGGCAAAATTTGAAAAAATTATATCTTCCTAAGGTATATAATCACCCAAATAATGTGATGAACTTTTGTTTTACAACATAATAACATTTCCACAACTGCTAAACAGAACAATTCTGTTTTAGTTACCTGTAATAATCCTCTGTTCCATCTAGATACGAACGTGGCTCATTGGCCACAGACCAAATGATAGCACTTGGCCGATTCTTATCTCTGTTTATTAATTCTGTCAGGGAGCGCTTGTGATTTTCAAGCAGCTCATCAGAATAGTTTCTGAAACATGAACAGACAAATACAAGTTTGAAAATCTGCCAGTTAAATAAAAGCTACAAGGAAAATAGTCACCAAAAGGAAAGAGTAATAAATACAGGGCTTTGAAGCTCATAATTGGAACTAAGAATAACTATTACTTGTCTTTTACAATTCATTTTTGAAGAGACATAGAGCAGTTACACTTATTCACTAGGTAAATACTACAGAACAAGGCACCAAGGAAATATGACAACAACAGTTAACAATAAAATTTAACACATAAAAATCAATGTTGATTCATGTTCTAAGTATTCACATACCGTTCACCTGATTATGATGAAACTTGGATGAGTTGTTCTGCACATGTCTGTACAAGTTTCTGTGGGAGTAAGAACTACCTATCACTCACAAGGGTGGTGATGAGAAGAGAATGACATGGAAACTTAAGTCAGTAATGTTTGTAGCAACTTCAGTCAAATTTTGTATGTACTTGACTCATCGACATAAATAAAAATGTAAGTATCTGTTTGTTCAAAGTCATATATCTCTGAAAGTTCTTCAATAATTGAATAATCTTATAAACATTCAAATGGACTTAGGATACACATTTTTAATATATATATATATATATATATATATATATATATATATATATATATATATATATATATATATATATATATATATATATAAAAACAAAGATGATGTGACTTACCAAATGAAGGTGCTGGCAGGTCGACAGACACACAAACGAACACAAACATACATACAAAATTCAAGCTTTCGCAACAAACTGTTGCCTCATCAGGAAAGAGGGATTTGGAGTAGGACCAGGTGAATCCAACCTCAACTCCTTTGGTTCCGTCAGATTCACCTGGTCCTACTCCAAATCCCATGCCACTTTCCTTGATGTTGACCTTCACCTGTCCAATGGCCAGCTTCACACGTCCGTCCACATCAAACCCACCAACAAGCAACAGTACCTCCATTACAACAGCTGCCACCCATTCCACATCAAACGGTCCCTTCCCTACAGCCTAGGTCTTCGTGGCAAACGAATCTGCTCCAGTCCGGAATCCCTGAAGCATTACACCAACAACCTGACAACAGCCTTCGCATCCCGCAACTACCCTCCCAACCTGGTACAGAAGCAAATAACCAGAGCCACTTCCTCATCCTCTCAAACCCAGAACCTCCCACAGAAGAACCACAAAAGTGCCCCACTTGTGACAGGATACTTTCCGGGACTGGATCAGATTCTGAATGTGGCTCTCCAGCAGGGATACGACTTCCTCAAATCCTGCCCTGAAATGAGATCCATCCTTCATGAAATCCTCCCCACTCCACCAAGAGTGTCTTTCCACCGTCCACCTAACCTTCGTAACCTCTTAGTTCATCCCTATGAAATCCCCAAACCACCTTCCCTACCCTCTGGCTCCTACCCTTGTAACCATCCCCGGTGTAAAACCTGTCCCATGCACCCTCCCACCACCACCTACTCCAGTCCTATAACCCGGAAGGTGTACACAATCAAAGGCAGAGCCACGTGTGAAAGCACCCACGTGATCTACCAACTGACCTGCCTACACTGTGATGCATTCTATGTGGGAGTGACCAGCAACAAACTGTCCATTCGCATGAATGGACACAGGCAGACAGTGTTTGTTGGTAATGAGGATCACCCTGTGGCTAAACATGCCTTGGTGCACGGCCAGCACATCTTGTCACAGTGTTACACCGTCCGGGTTATCTGGATACATCCCACTAACACCAACCTATCCGAACTCCGGAGATGGGAACTTGCACTTCAATATATCCTCTCTTCCCGTTATCCACCAGGCCTCAATCTCCGCTAATTTCAAGTTGCCGCCACTCATACCTCACCTGTCATTCAACAACATCTTTGCCTCTGCACTTCTGCCTCGACTGACATCTCTGCCCAAACTCTTTGTCTTTAAATATGTCTGCTTGTGTCTGTGTATGTGTGGATGGATATGTGTGTGTGTGCGAGTGTATACCCGTCCTTTTTTCCCCCTAAGGTAAGTCTTTCCGCTCCCGGGACTGGAATGACTCCTTACCCTCTCCCTTAAAACCCACATCCTTTCGTCTTTCCCTCTCCTTTCCTCTTTCCTGATGAAGCAACCGTTGGTTGCGAAAGCTTGAAATTCTGTGTGTGTGTTTTTTATTGTGTCTATCTACCAGCGCTTTCCCATTTAAAAACAAAGGTTCCATGACTTACCAAATGGGAAAGCGCTGGTAGATAGACACAATAAAAAACACACACACAGAATTTCAAGCTTTCGCAACCAACGGTTGCTTCATCAGGAAAGAGGGAAGGAGAGGGAAAGACGAAAGGATGTGGGTTTTAAGGGAGAGGGTAAGGAGTCATTCCAGTCCCAGGAGCGGAAAGACTTACCTTAGGGGGAAAAAAGGACAGGTATACACTCGCACACACACACACATATCCATCCACACATATACAGACACAAGCAGACATACTGAAAGGCAAAGAGTTTCGGCAGAAATGTCAGTCGAGGCAGAAGTACAGTGGCAAAGATGTTGTTGAATGACAGGTGAGGTATGAGTGGCGGCAACTTGAAATTAGCGGAGGTTGAGGCCTGGTGGATAACCTACACATAATACTCAAGATTTTTACATAATACACAGATTTTTACAGGATACTCTGATAAACATTCAGAGACACACAAGCTATATAATGGGTAAAGATCGAAGAGAAGGCAGAAAAGGAGACAGAGGGGAGGGGGATAAAATGGGCATAGAGAGGGGCAAGGAGAAGGTGAACAAAAAGAGGGAGAGAAGGAGATGGAGTGAGGGGGAGGACGTAAAGGACAGAAGGACAGTGAGAGGGTGCAGGAGATGAAAGGAGCAGGAGATGGACAGCGAAAAGGGGTAGGAGGAGATAGAGAGAGAGGGGGGGGGGGGAGGAGGAGATTAGAATGTGTAGCTAATTCTCATACATATTTAACAGTTGCAAAGAATTTTTGAGTCTGCTAGTTATTTGTTTAAAAACATTGTGGGTGGACTAACATACCTCCACCCAGTGTAGGGGAGTGAAAAGACATCACTTGTAAAAATATTTGATAACATCTAATATAGTATTAAATCCATAGTTTTTGGGGTTACTATATATACTCCCTTGTAACAGTCAGAGTGACAATTCACCACTATTATTGTTGGTGAGAGGGGGATGCAAAAACAGTGCCTTACCAGCATATCTCTGTGATACCTGAATGAATTCCTACCAAAATTGACAAATGTATCAGTCACTATCTGGAAAAATTTACTGTGATAGTAATACAGCCATAGTACATCTTTGGTAATGGGTTGGGATGAAAAAGTATGAGATAAAAGCACAGCTCAGGAACATCTGGAGCAGTTTCAACCAAAGTTACAGGTTTGTTTAATTGTTGGGAGAGTGTCACAGAGATGCTGAAGAAACTGAAGTGGAAGACTATTGAACTTCTTCTAGACAGGCCTTGGAAGGCCCAATGGTACCCACCAGCTGCCGTGTCATCCTCAGCCCACAGGTGTCACTGGATGCAGATAAGGAGGGGCATGTGGTCAGCACACTGCTCTCCCAACCGTACGTCAGTTCATGAGACTGAAGCTGCTCTTCTAAATCAAGTAGCTTCTCAGTTTGCCTCACAAGGGCTGAATGCACTACGCTTGCCAATAGCTCTGAAGAGACTGTATGGTCACCCATTCAAGTACTAGCCCAGCCCGACAGTGCTTAACTTTGGTGATATGACAGGAACTGGTGTTACCAGTGTGGCAAGGCTGTTGGCAAGACTATTAAAGATAGAAGTAAACTATCTTGAGAAAGTCTATTAACAAAATTCAAGAACTGGCTTTAAATTATTACTCTAGGAATGTACTACAACACCCTATGTATTGCTCATGTAGGGATCATGAGGATAAGATTAAAATAATTACTAGTTGCACAGAGGCAGTCAAACAATCATTCTTCCCACTTCCATATGTGAATGGAACAGGAAGAAACCATAATAACTGGCACAAAGAGATGTACCCTCTGCCTTTCACCTCACAGTGGTTTGCAGAGTATAGATGTAGATGTAGAAGGTTGGTATGTATATGACTGTATATCTGTGTAAAAATATTATTAGAGTAAGATACTCCTACTACTGCTAGGTGTGGAGGTGACATGTAGAAATGTCTGCATATGACATGCTGCTATTTCTTTCCAGTTGTCAGTTGACTTGGAATGGGTAGGAAGCATGAAGCACAATCTGTTACTTATTTGGTTTCAAATAACTGTAGTACCCCATTTGTCCTGCACTCTTGGCTTTCAACAAGGCACAGTGTCAAGAGTTTCAAGTGTGTGGATTAAATATGGAAATTCAAAGCTTTTCACATGGTCAGTTATATGTTGCATGCTCATGAACAGAAAAATTTATTTGTTTTTGCAGAAAACAGAAAGACCAACAATATTGTACATCCCAAAGAATTTGAATAAACTTTCTCAAATTTAAACAATGGAAAATCCAGGATGGAATGTAACAATACTGTGAAAAGAATAGTTGCTATTTACCATATAAACAAGACACTGAGTTGCAGATAGGCACAATAAAAAGACTGTTACAAAAAAAGTTTTTGATCCACAAGGCCTTTGTCAAAAATAGATGACCAACAACCAAAACACACACACACACACACACACACACACACACACACTCACACACATACATGACCACAGAATCTGGCAGCTAAAGCTACACTATGAGCAGCAGCAGCAGTGCATGATGGGAGAGCCAATTGGGTTGCTCTAAGGAGAAGGCTGGGGTGGGAAGGGGGAGGGATAGCAGGGTAGGGATGGGTGATGGTGAAGTGCTGATGGAAACATGCAGGGATGAGGTGGGGAGAGGTTAGGGCAACTAACTGCGGCGAGAGGTTAGACGGTGAGTGTGGGAGGGGAGGTTGTGGGGGGGGGGGAGGATTAGAGGAGAAGGAGAGAGAAATAAAAAGACTGGGAGCATTGGTGGAATAGAGGGATATGTACTGCTGGAATAGTAACAGGGAGAGGGCTAGATGGGTGAGGACAATGAGTAATGAAGGTTGAGGTCAGAAGGTTTACAGGAACATAAGATATATTGCAAGGAAAGTCCCCACCTGTACAATTCAGGAAAATGGTGTTGATGGGAAGGATCTTTATGGAACAGGCTGTGAAGCAGTCATTGAAATGTTGGCTTTTCTTCCATCCTAACCCAGCTGTGTTTTCCTTTGTCACTATATTCTAATGCATTACTGTACTCAATGTCTACCCTTCTTCCTCTTCTTTCCTGTGTTTTTCTTGTCACATTTCAAACCAAACTTCATGTTCTACTTATGAGCCACACTGTATTAACCATTTTGGCAGTGCACAACAGATGGCTACAAGACCATGCTGATTTTTGGTGCAATATCTGATGTCCCACATTACTCCCACTGATATCATTCATCCTATACCTGCAAACTGGTCACTATAACTGCACCAGGAACTGTATGGTTGCATGTTATTTCCCGCATCTTTCCAGTACCACATGATCTTGTATCTGATTCTACCCCCTCCCCCCCCCCCCCCCCTCATTCTTCTATCCCAGTTCACACCTGCTAATTTCACTTCATCCAGTCACATCTGCTGTCCCCCTTCCTCTCACTTATCCACCTTTAGACCTGCAATCCACAGTAAAATATTTTTTACTTATATCTTTTCTCTGAGCTCATTGCGACTTCACACCAACTTTACTAAGTTTTCACCTTTCACTATCATCTTACTCCCTCAGATTTCATCTTGTTTCCCCCTTTCACATCCATGTTATCCTCTTTGTGATTTTTGCCACGTATCTGGGTGTATTTTTGCGAACTTTTTCGGATGTAGCTCTATGTTATTTGCATATTTTTCGCATTTTTCCACCACCTTGGATCCTTGCTCCTTCTAGCTGCGTAAATACATAAAGGTTTCCTTATACCTACCCAGACCCCACTTTCATATACTGTTTCTGCTTTATTTCTTTGCTCATGAAATCCCCTCAAATTGCCTTACTAAATAACTGCCACCCTTCCTTCCACCAATGATCTCCTTCTGTTCAGATTCTGCCAATCCATAGGCCTCACCAACATAGCCCTACAAAACCATATCAACCAAGCACAAACCTCATTGCAATATCTTCTCTCCATCCATGAAATTCTCCTGCTATGCAGTCCCAAATTTCTGGAATCCATAACAAACATTGAAACTGTTGCCCTCCGGGAACTACAGCAACATGTGCAATGTGCAACATGCACAATACCACCTCAATAAGCTCTCCACCCTGCTCACTTTCTACTCCTCCCTTGGAGTACCACTGTCCACTACCTCTACCACAACCTCCAAACCTTCCTCACATTACCTCATAGCTGACAAACTCTATTCTGCAGACCTACTACATTTGCCCCACCATCCAAAACTCCATCCCATCACCACACAGAGTCCAGAACCTAAACAGACCTGAAACACAGTCATGAATCTTTCCTCCAAAAGCCTTAGCCTCACAGAAATATCAGCCCTTTCCAAAGGTTCACCTTTTACCCCACTCCAAAATTCAATCATGCAGGACTTGTTAAAGATCTTCTCTCCTTCTCCTGGTCCCTACAGCGGAAACACTTTTTCACCGCCAATCCCACCTATCAGTCTCAACCAAAGACCAATGTTGAATCCTGCCTGACTCAGTTCTCTCCTCCATCCAACCATGATCCATTCCCACTGCCCCCAAATCTCCCCCCTGTTAACTTTCCAGAATCCCTAATCTTGAACCTTGCCTCACCATCATTCCCCAAATCCCTCAACATGCAAACTAACCACAGAAATAACTGCAGTCCACCACCTAAAAACTGACCCTGATCTTACAATCCTACCTGCTGACAAAGGCTCCACCACTGTTGTTTCGAACTGCAAGGATTGCCTGGCAAAAGGACTCCACCAGCTGTCAGATACATCCATCTACAAATCTTGCCAAAGTGACCCCATTCCAAGAACCCAGCAGAATCTCCAGTCTCTCATCAAATCCTTAGGCCCATCCCAGAACCTCACCCTTGAGTCCATCTCTCTCCTCGCTCCTATCACTCCCTGTGCATCTACCTTCTACATTTCCTAAAGTCCATAAACCCAACCACCCAGGACACCCCACTGTGGATAGTTACTGTGCCCCCACTGAGAGAATCTCTGCTTTCATAGATCAACACCTTCAGCCTATTACCTGCAACCTACCCTGCTATATCAAAGATACCAACCATTTCCTCCACTGACTCTCTGCAGTTCCTGTTCCTTTACTACATGGTGCCCTGCTCATCACTACTGATGACACCTCCCCTCCTAATGCCCATGGCCTTACCACTATTGAACACTACCTTTCCCAATACCCAACATATTCCAAACCAACAACCTTCTTCCTAGTTCCCATGACCAACTATATCTCCGCCCATAATTACTTCTCTTTTGAAGGAATCACTTACAAACAAATCTGGTATACGGTTATGGGCACCTGCATGGCATCATCCTGTTCCAACCTATTCATGGACTATTTTTAGAGGAATCCTTCCTAAACACCCAGAATCCTAAGCCCTGAACCTGGTTCAGATTCACTGATAACACCTCTGCAATCTGGATTGAGGGTGAGGACACACTATCCACATTCCTCTAGAAACTCAACAGCTTCTCCCCCATTTGCTTCATCTGGGCCTATTGAACCCAACAAGCCATCTTCCTTGATGTTGACCTTCACCTCAAGTATGGCTACAACAGTATCTCTGACCATATCAAAGCTAATAACCACCAGTAATACCTCCACTTCGACAGCTGCCACCTGTTCCATACCAGGAAGTCTCTTCCATAGAGTCTAGCCACCAGTGGCCATCGCATCTGCAGTGACAACTGGTCTCTCTCAAAATATACCAAGGGTCTCACTGAGGCCATTAAAGACCATAATTTTCCTCCCAACCTTGTACAAAAACAAATCTCCCGTGCCTTATCTTCCCAGTCACCCACAACCTCCCAAAGTCTCCCTCTCTGGCCACAGAGGAGCATTTCCCTCATAACTCCGAACCACTGACTGGAGCTACTGAAATACATTCTCTGGCAGAGTTTCAACTACCTCTTGTCATGCCCTGAATGAGAAATGCTCTGCCCACTATCCTTTCCAGCCCTCGCACAGTGGTATTCCACCATCCACTGAATCTACACAATATACTTGTCCATCCCTACACAACCCCTGCTCCCAACCCCTTGTGTCATGGGTCATGTCACTGTAATAGACCTCTGTGTAAGACCTGTCCCATACATCCTCCCACCACCATCTATTCCAGTCCTGTCACAAATATCACCTATCCCACCAAAGGTAGGACTACAGGATTACCTGTGAAACAAGTCATGTGATTTACAACTTAAACTGCAAATGCTGTACTGCATTCTATGTGGGTACGACAACCAACAATCTGTCTGTCTACATGAATGGGCACCGAGAAACTGTGGTCAAGAAACAACTGGACCATCCTGTTGCTATGTAACCACTCAACATGACATTCTTCATTTCAATGACTGCTTCACAGCCTGTGCCATATGGATCTTTCCCCCAACACCAGCTTTTCTGAATTCTCTCCCTGCAATACATCCTTTTTCCTGTAACCCTCCTGGCCTCAAACTTTGTTACTCATTGTCCTCACCCATCTAGCCACTTCCCTGTTCCCATTCCAGCACTATACAGCACTCTGTTCCACCAATGCACCCAGTCTTTTTACTTCTCAGCTTTTACGCTACTTCCACTCTCTCCCCTGCCTGCCCGACTGCTCCTAGATGCTCTACCTTCCCTCCAACTCGTCTCTACATGCTCCCCAGCAGCACTTCACTGTCCCCCATCCCTACTCTGCTATCCTTCCCCCTTCCCACCCCAGCCTCCTCTCTGCTGCCTCCCAGTTGCCTTTCCCATCATGCACTGCTGCTGCTGCTACTTGTAGTCTGGCTTCAGCTGCTAGAGACTGTGGTCATATGTGTGTGAGATGTGTGTGTGTGTGTGTGTGTGTGTGTGTGTGTGTGTGTGTGTGTGTGTGTGACCTATTTTTGACAAAGACCGCATTGACTGAAAGTTTATTTTGTGACAGTCTTTTTGTTGTGCCTATCTGCGACTCAGCATCTCCACTATATGGTGAGGAGCAATTATCCTTCATAATATTGTTACTTCCTCAAATTTAATCTAAGGCAAAAAAATCATTGTCTTCAATTTATTTTGTGTATATAAATATGTCTGCTTTACATGTGCTGTAGAAAGAAAGAGAGACATTGCAGTGCATCCTGGGCGGAGCTAATTGCATCTTAGCAGAAAAGTGTTCTATCTATTAAAACACTATCAAAACAGTCAGACAAATGTAGACCCAAAAATGATAGTTTTCAGAGACTGAGTTGGAAAGAAAGAGCAAAGGTGTAAATGAAATGGTCTAAAAAAGGAATTAAATAGGAAAACACATAGAATCTCATACAAGAAATTCACAGAAGAGCAGGATTAAGTGTTACCAACAGTCAAAGTTTAACATAAAATGAGATCTTAAAAAAATAAAAGAGAGAAATGGTAGGGCAGCTGTCAAGTAAGATGAGAGTCTACTGAACAAAGGCAGAAGGATGGACAAGCATCAACAATAAAAATAAAAGTACAAGCAATGAAGGAAGAGAAATAATTGAGAAACTGTAAAATATAAAAGACTGGTGAGAAATGAAAATAAGGAGTAAGTGAGTTTGTGTGCAGAAATGAAATGGAAGTAAATATTGACAGGAGTAACTAATGCAAGCTACATCATGTGGCACTACAAACAAAGCACATGCTATAAAAAGTTTCTTGATATCTTACACTGAGATACTGATGCTGGGAAATTGGAGATATGGTGAAACTTCACCAAGACAAGGTTGTTCTGGTTTTAGCACTTTTTTAAAAATCTTTGTTGGTGTGTTACCTGTTTAAACTCTCTGTGTGACTCAATTTATCACTGATAACTTAATGGTTGTCAATCCAAAATCAAAATATGAACATTGGTTGTGTACCAGCTAACATCCACCATGTGTTATTTCAGGGATCTCTTTTAAGTGATCTTAATACCCCTGATGACAAACTTAACATTTCAATGCACTAAAACCTACAAAAACAGCAGTATTAAATAAATCCATGATGGTGTCATCAAAGAGCCAGGACAGTAAGTCTATAGTCACACTCTTTATAAACTTACTGTTCCAGTTGTCAGCACCATCATGAATTTATATAAACATACTCTGACATCATCATATGTTTTACATGGTGCAGAATATTTCAAGCAGACAGGAAGTTTGTTAGATGATATAGGCTTCAGAACATCTGTAATATTCAAAATATTGTGTGAGTGTGGGTAGTTTTATGTTGATCAGACTGATTACAATATTGAACAGCACTGCATAGAACATGAAATGTGTTTCCACTTATGCTATCCTGAAAAAAGCGGAACATGCACTGGAAAACAGACACTGAACTGCATTCAATGAGACTTCTGTTATTAAATGGAACATGGCTTCTGGGACAGGCATAATAATCAAAGCAATAGAGATCAAAATATCAGACAACACACTTATTGAAGATGGTGGATTGTAGCTGAGTATGCTCTGGGATCCTCTGATTGGGAGTTGAAGCTGGCACAGCAGTTGTGCCCCCAAAAGTCACTGGTGATGGTGCAGCTATATAAGCATGGCACCATCATTCAAATGATGGTTAACCACTTGACGGTGGCAGAGGAGATTTCTGCTGACAGCTCAGTGGCAGTTAACTACTTGATGTGGCTTGAAACCAGAGGTAATTTTATTAATTATGTTTCATGTTCATCAGGTTCAACAAGTGAATATGGTTTGAGTCACTTTGCCACTCCATCCACATAATTACTTTGTTTATAATATCCAATATGACATATGCACTAGTAATGTCTTCTATTCATTCTTCTTCTTCATCTTTGACCATTTTATCACTCTCATTTTGTACAGCATCACTAATGTCTTTATCATTTATTATTGCTGAAATCTGCTTCTATCTGTCAATGACTGCCTAGTGGCTCAAGTCTTCAATATCAATATTGGACTGCAGAACATCACATGCAGAATGGGTATCATTGTTGTTGAAACTGTGTCACAACATTTTTCATCTGTTTCATGTTCTTTAGTGGAACACTTGTACCAACAATTCCTAATATCAGTCAATCAATGCTCTGCCATGCCATGTCTAATGTACTGGATATCCAATCATGTTCAGACTTACAGATTTCATGAATGTTTCCATTTGTTATTGAAGTAAGCAGTTGACAGTGATAACAAGCCTTAAGTGCTTGCATGAATTCCTGATCCAGTGGCTGAATTTTGTTTTCAGGCAAATGTAAAGTTTTTATATTTCATTCATTTGAGAGCAACACATTAGCAGGTGGATAAGCAGGACAGTGATCAATGATTAGTAGAACTTCTTCTCTCAGCTTAAGTGATGACAAATGCTTCCTCACTGACTGAACAAACTCTGTTTTAATCATTTTATGAAGATGTCACATATCATTCAAGCATTCTTTGAATGCATATAACTCAACTGTAGTGATGAAATGTTTACATGCTCAAATTATCTTAGGCTTTCACGTTGTCTATATAGAAAGGTTTATGATTGTGTCTACCTGATTTATTTGTAGCAGAGATGAGCTTAATTCTCCCTTAATTTATTTTGAAATACCAGAAAGTTTTACATCAATAGTTCTGGTTCTAAACAGTTAATAATAAAGCACCATTTCATCCAATAACACACTTAATGATCATTAAAATTTTCATCTAATATTACTTTCTATAGAACTTCAGGAAATTGTGAGGCAGATTCACCATAAGAAGACCTTGCTTCTCTTTCAATGCTTCTTTGCTTAGTTCCATGGAGGCATTACTACACCGACCAGCCTAGTTCCTAAGTATATCAATTGCTCTATTTAGGAAAACTAGTGAAAAACCTTGTAGGTATATGAACAATATAAAACAACATTGTTTGCAAAAGAAAATCTGTGATCTGTACAAATGTAAAAAACAGATTAACATGAGGTTATATTTGTCATGTCTTGAGTTAGCAGCTGTCAAGGATGCAGAGTCTTTTGACATAGTTTTTAGGCATATCTTTAATGACATGGAAATATTTCAGCAGGAAATTGAGACTAGATGTGTACTTAAGCTCCAAAATCTGATGACAAAGTAGAAGTCATGCCTGGGGCAGGAACTCACACTTATATCTCCTTTTCAATTTTTTCATAGGGTGCGGTGTTGTGCTAGTATTCAATTTTCTGGGCCTGAGTTGAAACAGTTAGACAAGGGTCTCATGCATGATGACAAGCAGCAGTTTATGCAAAAGGAAGTTGAATACCTAATCATTCACACCAGAGTAGCATTAGATTCAATTTTTTCATAGGGTGCAAGCTCATACTATTAATCAGTTATCTGACCCTGAGTTAAAACATTTAAATAATGATCTCACACACAATAACAAGCAGCAATTTATGCAAAAACAAGCCAAATACTTAATTACACATGTCACAGCAGCATTAGACCAGGTGAAAGCATTACCATCAGAAAAGAAGAAGACTACATTTAAACTGAATGAAGCTGTCGTCTAACAGACAGAGGGGACTAGCAAAGAAGGTGGGTGGGTTCATGATGAGATTATGATAACTAAGAGTGTTAACAAGAAACTAAGTGATGATGATTCCTTTATTTTTTAGCTTAGACAAAAGTAAAACAGTGGTTATTTAATTGTAGGTAGAATACAAAGAGAAAGTGGAGGACTTTATAATTAACAATAATGTAGAGCAAGCAAGATGCAGCCTGACTAATAAGTTTGTGGCGGAAGTAAAAATAACTTTCAGGGGCATCAACAAGACTTTCACAGAGCCTCAAAAGAGGAATATTCTTCCTATGAATCTTAGAAGACCAACCCTCCATGGCACTATCAAGCTTCATAAACAGAAGCCCCAGTTAGGCCAGTTATTAATGCCACTGATAACCCAATCAATTGGCCAGATTTGTCAATAAGGTACTTATTTAGCATTATTTTTTTTATTGGGATCATACACAGTTAAAAACAAAGAGGAGGCTATTAACTGCCTACAAGCAGTGAAGAGACCTGCAAATGCTAGTATAGCATCCTTCAATGTAAAAAACATGTACTCTAACATCCCCGTTAATATGTCATCTGTTATTGCAGACAACCTACGCACCTTTAGTTATCTGGAGGGTGATTGTCTCAGCAAATTTTTTAAACTGTTTGCTGTTCTCCTTAAGTACAATTACTTCATATTTGGAGATAAAATATATCAACAACATGCAGAATCAGTAGTCAGGTCCCCAATTGCAAGCATCTATATTCCCCATTTGGAAAGCATTTTTCAGTGACCATCCTAATTTAAAAACAGACTGCAGCTGTACAAATGGTATCTGGATGATGTCACTATAATTTTTGATGGTAGTGTTGAACAGATGAATATAATGCATACAGCTGTTAATAGACGAGCTCTGAATATTTAATTCACAGTGGAGCATGCAGTTCATGGATCCTTACCATAGCTCAATCTTTGCATTACACTGGAAGGCAGTAATCTCAAATTTGGTGTATAACATTAACCATCAACAACTGATTCATAATTCATCTGAGCACCCAAAATCTTATAAAATACCTGCTTGCAAGTCATTTGTCCATTGGATACTAGCAGTACTATTAGTATTAAAGTACTTTGGAAGAGGAATTACAGGCCATTAGATATACAGCACAGCAATGAAGGCTGTCAATGATTTGTTTTAAAAAATGGAAAAATGAAACCAAAAAAGGACTGGGGGAAAACAGATTAGTCTCATTGTCAGGCTAGACAATGATGTAGACAAGAAGAATTATTGAAGAATCACTTACTTTAGTCCCATATCTGAAACTAGGGAGATGTTTGAGGCCTGTGGGTGTTACCTCCACCCATTTTGTGCCTAAAACTAACAGGCAACATTGGGTCCATCATGAAGAGTTTATAGTTTGTCTGTATAGTAATTCTGGTATTTATGGTATCGAATTCCCACAGTTTGAAAGCAGATGTATCTGGCAGATATGGAGACATTTGCGAACTAGGTTCAGAGAACATAGTGCCACTCATAATCCTAAGTTAGCTTTAGCTGTTCATTTGGAACATAATAGGTACAGCTGAGCAAACAAACTTAAACATAAAGGCATCTCAGCAACTCTTTTCAGTGTCTACAGTGGTCGCTACTATAATATGTTGTCACATTTGGTCATCTTCACATTAAGATGTATTTATAAGATCTTGTCTCCTGATCTAGATGGTTGCATGTCATGTCAACTGTCAGGCATCACATTATGTTTTCAGAACAATGTCCAGCTTTTCTTTTAATGGGCTGCACACAATATATTGTTCCTCAGCTTGACACCTACTGTGTAACACTGTAGCAATGTATATATTGAAGATTTTTTGGTGTTTTCTAGTCATGCTTGGGGATTTTATGCACTGTGATTATGTAGGTTGCCTTATATTTGTGTTGCACTTTCTACATATATTGCCTTGCATTTTTAATATGATGTACTCTGTATATTGACACAGCTTCCATTATTATGTTTAATTTGTTGTATATCAGTTTTCCCCTTTTATATTTCACACTATGGTTTAATTAATTCTATTTTTTGACAATTTCATTACGGATTTTCATTATTTTTGGTTGTTAACAATTATATTTTACATTGTGAATCTTGCTTCTATTGTTTGCTCTTTACAAGGCCTATCGTAGTTAATGTTACACATGAAATAATATTGTTTTGGCACTATTAGTAGTGGGTGGTGTTTGAGAGAAAACATAGGGGTGTGGCCATGTTTTTAGCTATGATTTCTTTCTTTGCCACTACTGCCCTTGGTATTAGTTCTGGTGGTGGCCACTCTCTGATGTCCTCATTGCAATTTGTTGTAATTTGCACAGCAGTTGATTGACTGATCATGCTGGGCATCCATGACATGCAGCACACTTATATGGTAAACTGCTTTTCAAGTTCACAAAACTGGCATTTTACTTTCTTAAGCCCATGCCACATGTCTAGTTGTTCACAGTTGACAGTTGGTTCAGGGTTACAAAGTGTTTATTTGCACTTACGTTCACATTATTTTCTTCTTTTTTTGGTAGACCCCATTTACCCAGTGCAATACTTGTTGACTCAAAGAACATTTTCATGTCTCATCCATACAGGATCTCACATGCTACTTGAAAAAATTATTGGATTTTTACATCATTGGTATAATTTTTATACACAATCAGGACATGACCTGATGCTCACAGTTGTGTAGACCTTTTTAATGTTATTTAATTTGATATAGAATTCTTCTTAGTTTCCATTGTTTTTTGTATCAACTGAAGATGGAATTTACATCCTGAAACCCAGGTTTTGCATACAGTTTTATCCAAATAAAGGATTTGTCACATACAACTGGAGTGGATTTATTCATCTTAAAAAATATTAGTAACTGTTGTGGATGTTCCACAAGGAGGCTATTATGACTCTAAAATACAACCATCAAAAATATCAAGTTTTGTTGCCAAGTAAATCAAAGTGAATTTGCAGCTTGGGCTTTAATAATTGGCTCAATAAGTGGCACACCTTAAGTTAACTTTATTAAAAGCCACCTGTAAAGTTATTCATGAAGTACACTGTCTCTTCCCAGTTTTGTCCTTTTTCTGTCCATTCCCACTTTTGACTATGTTTATAAAACTTCTAAGTTTATTTTTGTTTCATCCATTCCCCTGGTTATTCCTTCAGGTACACCACACTCATGTGCTGAACTACTATTTGTATCAGCATTCTTCATACAATCAAAAAATTTTAGTTTATGATTCACAGAATATGGTTCATGCTCCTACACTATCACAACAAACACACATAAATCTAGACTCTGCATGAATAATGCATGATGTGCATTATGGTTGTGCTCATTTATTATTGTCAAGCATTCTTATGTAGTCACTTTGTCAACTGCATTGCAATATTAACTGTGAGGAGTGTATTCAGGTTCCCACCCAGCAACAATCATGATATAATGATATAACACAAACCCGGGGTCATGTTTAGTTACCCCTATTGCTTTTGATTCCTATTTACAGGGACTGAAAGTTACAGGGGCAAATGGTATTATAGAAATGTTGCATGCAGACAGTACCAAACTTTTTACACCACATTATATCTAAATCTGCAGAACATCAAACTGCAGTATATCACACTTTTAATGGATTAACAATAGGTAATTAAAAAGCTCCACTAAACATAAAAGTGATTGGCCAAGGTGTATCTAAACTGGATTTAATTTTATTTATAACAGCTGCTGTACTTACTCAATATTTACTGCAGCACACTCATCAATAATGATTAAGCCTTCCTTATCTGCAAAGTCCATGAGTTCTTCTGCATAAGGATAATGTGATGTTCTATAAGAATTTGCTCCCACCCATTTCAGCAAATCGTGGTCACGAGTAAACAAAGGGAGATCAATACCTTTACCACGAATCTGAAAATGTAAGTGGGATTATCTATCTACATTTAATTTCAGTTTTCAGTTAATAGTCATCTGTCTTATCATGATCATAATGATGAAAAAGAAAGTGCAGTTTCTTGTGAAATGAACTTCACAGACACAGTATAGCAAGATCGTAATACATACAATATTCTACTTTAGATCAGAATAAGTTGCTACTCAGCACATAGATGAGATATTGAATGGCAGACATGTGCACTTAAAAGTATACTTAAAAATAGAGTGAGCTACTGGACAAAGTCTTGCTTCATATTGATATTCTAAATCTCAATAAGGACATTGTCTGAAACCTTAGTCTGCTTTTAAATACACCTTTAACATGGCTGTCTGCCACACAACACTTCGCCTAGGTGGTGTGTAGCAATCCATCCTAATTTATGTTATTGTTATTCTACCCAAGATTTTGTACTGTTTAGTATATTAATGTATTCTACAACAGATGATTCTGGTTCATGAAGTAATCTGTACTTTCTGTACAATGTATAAAAATAGAGAACATGAAGTGGTACATCTTACTGCTTCAATGACAGATAGAAATAGGACAAAGCTTTTCAGTGATTTTCATTTCTATTTTTTCCAGATACATATTTGGTTGATGAAGTGATTTCACAGGTACACAAATATTAAAAGTTTTATATTTTCTTGATTCATCAAGAAAACTCTTGCAATACTTCATGCTGAATGGTTTTGAAGTTATTTGCAAAGACAGACACTCTCATTTGATGTCAACATTCTACCAGCTGTCTAAAAATTTTCAATTTTTTCATTATATATGTCTTGAATTTAGTAAAAACAGTAAATATTGACTCTAAAATCATTTCAGCTCACTTTCTAAAAAAGCATGGCGAACAACACCTGGTCTATTTATAAAAGAGTTACATAAAATTCTTTTCTGTGGCCTTAGAAAGCTTTTTTACAGACATTGAACTAAATGGAGACTAAATCAGTGGGTGATATATAAATATCTTTTGATTTGAGGAGAATAATATTTTGATTACAGAAGAGTTTCATTAAAGAATGAATAAATTCAGTGCATAAAATATGATGAAAAGCTAACATTTATCTGTGGTAGAATGAAATGATTTGCAATCAGTGTGCTGAAAGAAAGACAATGAGCACTAAAAATAATGTTACTGAACCAATTCATAAATTGGTGTACTTCAGGTGCACAGAAATAAATTAACAGGGATAAACAATGCCTTTGAGTTCATCTGAAATATTGAATACCATATTCAAAAGTTAGTAGAAAGGCTATATACCATGTGTGTTACCGGTAACATTTTTAAACAATGACAGAAAATGTAAATCTCAAACATCCAAACAATCCAAAAACTGAGTGCTGGCTAGGGAAAAGGCATAATGAATAACAACAAGGAACACAAAAATAAGAAAATATGTAAGAGAAACACAAATGTGTAGTGCTGAACTAATCCACACATCACTACACCTCCACCACTACATCTGTGGTGTGCAGCAGATTTGAGTAGCAAGCTGTTCAGCAGCTCCAGGCACTTCCAGCTGTGGCCACCAGTCATTAACAGTGCCTCAGTTGCCTGTAGCAGGAGCCAGCAGCTCCTGGTGGATGAATACCTACTATATTGTTTTGCACTGACTCCAGGTGGCCTCTGTTGTACATGCTATCAAACTGTAATGTTCTGATTACATTATGCATGTCACACTGTGCCTCAAATAAAGGTTGTGGATTTGTCATAACTACATTCTTTATTGTGTTAAGAGTTGGAATACAAGTGACTACAAGAAGAACATTTGTGTGCTCAACCTCAGTGATTGTTTCTTAATGTAATTTCTTCATGGAGGCATTACTTCAATCACTTCTCCGCCAACAGCAACTTACTATGGTCTCTCTGGAAAAACACATGGCTACATTGTCTGTTCAGGCTCCACCATCTCAAGTGCATTAGCTGCTGTTTCCACCATTTCACAACTGTGGCAAAGATAGAGAAGTTTATGAAAACCACGAGCACTTTATTGCACTTAGGGTGACAACCCAGGACATTTGTAAGATTATATTTTTGTCATGGGTTTCTCCTCATGTTATCAGTTGTGTCAGTTGGCTCCTTTGCAGGAACCAACCTCCCTTTCCATTGATGAAATGTGTAATTTATCGTCTCATCATTGCAAGCTCACCCATGTTACTGCAAGTCATTTTGAGTTCTACAAGTGCCACAAGCAGCCACATCAGTCTTATCAGGCTTGGACAGTGAAGCTACAGGGTCTGAGTCATAAGTGTCATTTTATTGCTAAAACCTCAAAGGAATCCTATGCCAACTCCATGGTTCATGATAGAATCATCTGCCTTTCACCCAACAAGGAAGTGCATTAAAGGGTCTTCCAACTGAAGATCAATCCTTGGAAGAAATTTTGGACATTGCTCAAATTTTGATGTCTCCTGCACAGAAGGCCATCAAATCAAAGCACGAGGGTACGTCGTCATCATTGATAGTGAACCACGATGGTGCATAGCAACAGGCTCACCAAGCGAAGAATAAGTAAATGCTGTGCAAACCACGAATATTGGCCACATTGGACGATCCTTTTGGCAGGCATAACGATAAGGACAATGTGCAACACTTCTGCCATACCACTCTTGCTTTGTGCAACATGAGAGAGCTGTATGTTCCAGACAGTTGTTGTCATGTCACAAGTGCTGCAAGAAAGGCCAAATTGTGTCAATTTATCATTTCAAGCATTCCTCCAAGCAAATAGACTGAGCATTAATTCAATTGAATCATTTTCTGCAGATAACAATAAACTTTTTATTGGAGGGTCTGTGCTGAACAACCATTATCACTGCAATTGGACACTGGGGCAGCTGTTTTGCTCCTCAACTCTCAAATGTAGACATAGCTGGGCTCCCCATATTTGGCTTCCATTACATGCCATATGGTAAGCTACAATAAACAGCATATTCCTATTCTTGAACAATTTATGACTGCCACAGGGTACAAATACGAGTATGTAGTCTGTGCTATCACATATTTGGTTATTAACAATCCCCATACTGTGAATTTGCTTGAGTTAGACATGTTTGTTGCTTTTGACTCTGTGCATCTTACATCAGATCAGATCACTTATGAAGACCTGGATTCACTGTGCTCTGAATTTTTGGATTTATTTTCTGAGTGTTTAGAGTGTGTCAACAATTTCACAGCATGTAAACAATTGGCTCAGTCGCATTTCTTCAAGGTGCAACCAGTACCTGTGTCCCTACAGGAACAAGTTAAACCTGAAGGAGAATCATTCAAGTGGTTTCAATAAACTGTGGGCTATGCTATTAGTGTCTGTGAGAAAACCATCAGGTCAGCTCCGACTTGAAAAAACCATCAGGTCAGCTCTGACTTTGTCGTGACTTAAAATTACCATAAATGCAGAGTTTGTTATTGCTACACACCTTCAGCCTCTAACTGATGAGTTACTTGCAAAACTGGCCAATCCTTTTCCAAAACTGATTTACCTGAAGCCTATCTGCAGGTTCCTTAGGTGATGCACTGAAACAACTGCTTGTTCTGAGCATGTTTTTGATCTTTATCAATATCAGCATCTAATATTTGGAGTGTATAGTGCCCTGGCTATATTTCAATGCTTTTTGGAGCAACTTAAAGCTTATGTTCCTTGCTGCATCAACTACCTTGATGATGTTGTCAACACTTGTGCTATGACAAAAGAGCACTCATATAACCTCTGTTGTCTCTGCACTGTTTTCCACACCACAGGCCTGAATCTTAAGAAGTTCCAATTTTTCAAACCTTTATTGTTTATCTTGGTCATGAACTTTCCGGGCAGTGTGTTCAACCCCTGGAACAGCATGTTACTGCTATTATGGGTTTGCCTAGCCCAACCAATTTGTAGACACTGCACAGATTCCTTGGAAAAATGGCATGCCATCAAAGGTTTCTTTCAGGTGCTGCCTCTCTGTCTCACCATCTGCACCAGTTGGTTTGTAAAAATATTCCTTTACAGTGATTGCTGGGCTTTGAGCACACCTTTGTGCAGCTCAAGAACAGTTTATGTTCTGCACCTTGCTTTATGGCTTTCCAACTTGGTAAACATTTTGTCTTGATCACGGATGCATTCCATATGTGGTGGGGTTGGTTCTGGCACACTGTCACATGCATGGCTCGGGAAGAACCTATTGATTTTAACATCCAAAATGCTCAACACAGCTCAGCAACACCATCCACAAGTCAAAAAAGAAGCCCCTGTGATTATTTATTCTGTCATAAAATTTCAGATCTTCTTATGTGGTCTAAAATTCCACTTAATCAGAAATAATTAACTTTTAGTTTCCTTGCTTCACCATTTAGCTGCTTCACCCAACAGAGCCACTCATCGCATTCAACACTGGGCCTTATTTTTGTTAAGGTACAGTCATGAGATCCATTTATATCCTACACTGCAGTATGCAAATGGGGACACATTGTCTCAGTTGCCAACTGGGCCTGTTCCAGTGTTTGATCAAGAAGAACTGTTATGTTTTCAACTTGACATGCAAGCAAGATAAGCTAATGATGGTTTCCCCATTAACAGCTTCAGGATTGCATCAGCAAAACTGCAGACCCAGTGTTTAAACAAGTTGAGCACGTGGTACAACACAGGTGGCTTGACCATCCATCAGCTGGGGTGTCAGGAGGCCTCTTATGGAACTTCTATGTTTTCCATCGTCACCTTTCCTTGCTGGATGGTGTCATTCTCTTGCTGATGGATGAGGGTACACAGCTGCAGATGAAGGTTCTCACGCGGTTACATAAAGGTCACTGGGAAGCCTCCCACACTAAATAATTGACACCTAGGCACATGTTCTGGCCTCATATTGATCATGAGGTGGAGAGCCTGGTTACAGCCTGCCGCCAGTTTTACAGTCAACAGGCAGGATCACATGCTGTTTTTCCCCTTGGTAGAACCTTCTTTTGGACACATTTTGACTGTTAGTTGTTGACACCTTTTCCAGGTTTCCTTATGTTCTCCTTTCAACATCAGTAACAGCAAAAGTGATGGTCAAGGAGGTGTCAGCAGTTTTTTCCATTAAAGGCCTACTTGTACAATTGTTTTGGACAATGGTCTTCAATTTGTGGCTCAATCCGGCAAGGAATTTTGCCCTCACAATGGCATCCACCATGTCGTGGCACTGACTTTTCATCAAGAATCCAATGGCGAAGCAGAATAACTGGCGCAGACCTTCAAAATGTAAATGTGCAAGTACATCACAGAATTCCCAGTGGAAGATGTCCTTACATTCTTTCTCAGTTCCTACAGAATGACTCCAATCAGGTAAAAGAGCCCAACTGATCTCTTAAAAAGCTGGCAGCTGTGGACACTGCTTCATTTTCTGCTCCTGGACAGACATCCTGCAGAAAAACTGATGTCCTCACAAATTACACCTGGCACTCTAGTCTGGGCCTGAAGGTTCAGTGATGATGGCCACAATGGCTTGCACGCATCATCCACTGCCAGATTGGATGCCATGTATTCAAGGTGCACATCGATGAGCACCTCGTTGCATGCCACTCGAGTCAGCTGCATTCTCAGTTGCATGCTGACACCTTGCAGTGGCCTTCCACTCCAGAATCTCTTCCACTGGCATTGCTGTGCCCACCCACCTTACTGACATGGTCTCCCACTGCTCTACCATTGGCCTGACCACACACAAGTGATGTGGAACAGTCTCTAGTTGGGCCTGAAGTGCCTGCTCTTCCAGGGGGGATGGGGAGAGGGGCAGGAGGACACCAGGCCTTTATTAGCACACCTGAAGGCGCCTCCTACACTGCTTCAGGTGTGTCCTCTACCGAAACCAACACTGCTTTCCCTGCCCCCCCCCCCCCCCCCCCCCGCCAGCATCTACTACATTGCCTCTGGACTCTGGACACTGTGGCCCCCCAGCTCCTGGTCCCCAGTGCTGCTTCAGACATCAACACATCCTCTACCTTCCTAGGAGACAGGATCCTGTGTCTGCTCAACAGGAGGGGGAGGAAGATCTTCAGGTCCACAGTTGTGCCACTTCTGCCCCAACATGGTTTACATGGACTGAGACCTGTTCATGCACAGGCCAACCGCATTTGATACCATGGACATGTTAACCATCAGACCATCATGGAGGAGCCAGCATCTGTGTGCTCTTCTCCCCCTCCCCCCTCCCCCCCCCACCTATCCCAGAAGAAGGGAGATGTGTAGCAATCTACATGTCACTACACCTCCTGCATTAAGGTCACAGCATGTGGCGCATTCAAGTAGAGCACTGTTCAGCATTCAGCAGCTTCTGGAGCTCCATCTGAGATCAATGACCATGGATGACACCTCAGTCACCCACAGTAGGAAGCCAGCAGCCCCCTGGTTGACAAATACCCTCTATGTTGTCTTGCACCAACTCTAGCTGGTCTGTCTTGTACATGCTATCAAACCATAATGTTCTGATTATGTTATGCATTTCCACAATAACGGAAATGAAGGTTGATGGTTTTTTGTAATCATCTTTCTTATTGAGTTCAAAATTAGAAAATGTTCTCTAGGTCTCTGGAGGAGTGAAGTCTTCATAGTGATTGGAAGTGGGTGGGAAGGACAGTGGGTAGGAAATTCCTCATTTCATGGCATGACTACCCCTCCCACTGTCATATTCCACTGACCACTGAACCTACACAACATCCTCATCCATTCCTACACAGCCCCTGCTCCCAATCCCTTGCCTCATGGCTCATATACCTGTGAAAAACCAAGGTGCAAGACCTATCGCATACATCCTCCCAGTATCACTTAGTACAATCTGGTCACAAGCATCACCTGTGCCATCAAAGGCAGGGCTACCTGTGAAACCAGTCATGTGGTCTACAAGTGAAGCCACTACCCCTGTACTGCATTATATATGGGCATGACAACCAACAAACAGTCTGTCTGCATTAATGGCAAAGAAACAGCTGGACCATTCAGTTACCAAGCACAATGCCCAGCATGATGTTCTTCATTTCAATGACTGCTTCACTGCCTGTGCCATCTGGATCCTTCCCATCAATGCCAGCTTTTCTGAATTTCACAGGTGTAAATTCTACCTGCAATATATCCTACATTCCTGTAACCCTCCTGGCCTCAACCTTCATTAATCGTTGTTCTTTACCCACCTATCACCTCCCTTGTTCCCATTTCAGCACTACATGGCTCTCTGTTTCAGCAATGTGACCAGAGTCTTTTTACTTCTCTCCTTTTCCACTGCACCCCCCCTCCCTCCCCTGGCCTCCATTTAACCTCCCAGCTGCACCTAGCTGCCCTACCCCTCCCCCCCCCCCCCACCTCGTCCCTGTATGCTCCCAAAAGCAGCATTTTACCATTCCTCAGCCCTACCTTGTCATCCCTTCCTGTCCCAGTTTCCTCCTTACCCACATCACCCAGATTGCTTTTCCCATCATATGCTGCTGCTCACAGTCTGGCCTCAGCAGCCAGAGACTGTGTTCATGTGTATGAGTTGCTTTTGTGTGTGTGTGTGTGTGTGTGTGTGTGTGTGTGTGTGTGAGAGAGAGAGAGAGAGAGAGAGAGAGAGAGAGAGAGAGAGTTTTGTCTAATCCTGATGAAGGCCTTTATGGCTGAAAGCTTACTTGTATGACAGTCTTTTCTCTTAATAAAGACTGAATTGGTGTGTTCTACTTACTAGAAATTCTTCAATCGTCTTGAAGCTGGGCATATTTGCTGTACACTCATAGTTTTCTCATTAGGTGACAGTGCAAGACTTTATCAAGTGCCGTCTGGTAGTCAAGGAACATGGCATCAGTGTAGATGCAAGTATCTGCTGCCATCTTGGTATCACAGGTGCATAAAGAAAGCTGGGTTTCAACATGATCTTCGTTTACAGCATTAATGTTGGTAGCTAATGAGAAGATTTTCAGTCTCCAAAAAACATTTAACATGTTCTAAAATTCAGCAGTGACTGGCATCAGAGAAAGAGGCATGTAGCTGCCTGCATCTGTTTGACAGCTCTTCTTCAAAATGAAAATTATCTCTGCATTATTCTAATCACTATGAAGACTTCAGTCCTCCAGAGACCTATTCGGTCACCCGCCAAACCCACACAGTATCCTCATCCATCCCTTCACAACCTGTGCTCCCAACCCCTTACACCATGGCTCATATCTCTGTTGCATACACCCTGCCACCACCACTTACTCCAGTCCAGTCACAAACATCACCTATCCCATCAGTGACAGAGCTACCTGTGAAACCAGTCATGTGATCTAAAGCAAACCTGAAACCACTGTATTGCATACTATGTGGGCATGAAACCAACAAGCTGTTTGTCCACTAGAATGGCCACCAACAAACTGTGGCCAAGAAACAGCTGGACCAGCCAGCTGCTGAGCGTGCTGTCCAGCATGACATTCATTTCAATGGCTGTTTCACTGCCTGTGCCATGTGGATCATTCCCACCAACCCAGCTTTTCTGAAATGTGCAGGTGGGAAATTCTCTGTGAAATATGTCCTATGTTCCCATAACCCTCCTGACTTCAACCTTCATTAGTCATGATACATTACCCATCTATCCCCATCCCTGTTCCAATTTCAGCACTACAAAGCCCTACATTCTGCCAGTGCACCCACAGTTTTTTACTTCTGTCCTTTTCCACTGTGCCTGCCATCCCCCTCCTTCCTGACCTCCATCTAATCTTCCAATTGCATACAGCTGCCCTACACTCTTGCCGCCTTGTCCCTGTGTGTTCCCACAAGCAGCACTTTACCATCAATCACCCCTCTCCTGCTATCCCTCCCACTCACCACACCAGCCTCCACTTTACCCTCCACTACCTGTATGAAGGCGTTTTTGGCTTAAACCTTACTTACTTGATGATCTTTTTTATTGTGCCTACCTGTGACTCAACATCTTCACTATATGGTGAGTAGCAACTATCCTTTTGGTAATCCCATCATTATCCATTCTGGATTTTCCATTGTTTAGTTAAGAGAAATCTTAAGCTGTTAAAAGTGGCTTTGGGCATACCCCAAGATTATGTTATGTGATCATTACTTCTCACAACATACATGAATGACCTAGTGGTCAATGTTGGAAGCTCCATGAAGATAGTCACATGTGATGCAGTTGTAGACAAAGATTTCACAATTACTGAAAATTATAGCAAAATGCAGGATTTCAGGGGTTGGAAGTTGACCCTCAACATAAAAAAGTAATATATTGTGCACAAATAGGCAGAAAACTGATTAATGTATGGTTGGTTGTTTGCTGAGAAATTACTGGAACCAGTCACTTTTATTAAGTGCCTTGGAGAATGTGTACAAAATAAAAAGGGTCAAAGAACCACATAAAGCAAATCACAGGAAGAACAGGAGCAAGACTGAGATGCATTTCAAGTGTGCATTCTACCCAAAAAAGACATAGTTTACAGAACCCTTGTTTGACCAATACATGAATATAAGGTGGTTTGCAGAGTATAGGTGTAGAGGTGTAGTACATGCTGACATAATAGCACCTATGAAACTGAAATGAAGATTGTCAGGACATATATTTCACAGTAGGTTTAGAAGATGGACTTAGAAAATTCTTAACTGGCTTTCTCAATGTAAGTACTATCATAGGTGGATTGATACCATCATGAAACAAGCACGGCATCCTTGGGTATGCAGTGTTGTAAATATAATATGTGTAGATGATTATAACATTCTTTATCCAACAGTAAACAAAATATGGTTATTGATGTTAATAATGATGATGATTATTTGGCATGCTTTGAGTGCCACAATATTAGTAATACCATATATCCCTTAAAGTATCCTTTACAAATCTGCTTTCTTTATACAGCATTAGTTATAGTCACATATTACTTGTAATAACATTCCTGTGCTACTTTTCAGTCATACAGAAATTCAACAGACTTACTGGCACAAATAAACAATAACAGTTATTGACAAGATCACACTTAAAATGATGCACATATCATGCATGTACCAGAATATAAGCAAATGATGAAGAGATGTTGCTTACATCAGAATCTTCATGTCTACCAAAACCTCTTATGTAAATAGGTTTCCCATTGATAAGAAATGATGAGTTGTCCCAGAAGAGCTGCCGTATTCCCACAGGTAGCCTATATACATCATCTGTTCCCCTCTCTGAGGAATTCACATGAACCTGTTTAAAAACCATATACATTAATTGTGATCTGCTGCAACATATACAAATTATAACTTATGATACATAAAGAAAGAAAAAGTCTGTAAGTAATCTAAAACTATACTGGACTTAATTGAATATTATTTGAACCTGTAGGATTACACTGTGTACAGTAAAAATACATGTGATACATGATACATCAAAGTCTGAAAACATTGATAAAGACTTGTTTCACAAGGCACAGCCATTTTGATTACACTCTTCAACATCACTGATTGTAAGGGCAATATACATATTTTAATTTAGTAGTTAGTCTTTAATACTGTATAACTCCTTACCACTAGATAGTCTTTGAGCTTCTTTAGAAAGACAGCATTATGTATACTATCATGCAGATTTTTAGCTAGACTTTTTAGCAGACTGATACCTTATTACTGAGGTCTCTTTTTAAAGCGCTGTATATTGTCGGGATATGTTTTGCGTATTGTTCTTCGTCCATGTGTTGTGGGTGTGACACTAGCATTTTTATTCCACTCAAATTATCTTTTGAAACGATGTTATTGTTTCATATATGTACATAGGTGTAATATGTAAGTTACTATGCCTAGCTAGAAGCTGTTTGTATGCATAGTGCACTAGCTGATTCCTTATTAATATGACAAAGCTGAGTTTCTTACAGACAGAACCGATATGCTGTTTACATTTAAACTCATTTTCCACGACAAAAACCTGAGAAATTAGTGGTTTTTACTCTTTTCAGCTTTGTATCATCCACCTCCACATCCATATGCACAGACTTCTCTTTGTTTCTGAATAAAACATTCATAGTCTTTCTCGGGATTATGAACAGTTTGTTTTCCATGAGCCATTGGGTTGTTATGTTTACAGAAATATGTTCTCTCCTTTCAAGCTGTCCAACTTTCTGATCAGTATTCAGTAACGTCAAATCATCTGCACACGTCATTATTTTCTCTTTCTTTTAAACACCTGTATCATTTACAAACAGATTAAACAGCACTAGCCCCAGTATTGAATCATACAGCTCTCTTTATATTATGGCTTTGGTTTTTGACTAGTATGAGCTCCCCATTGATACATGCTGTTCCCTATTGTATAGGTATGATTGTATTCACTCTTCTGCTTGCCCTTGGCTGCCATAATTTTCAAATTTCTGTATCAAGATTTAATTGGCAGTGGTGTTGAATGCTTTGGAGAGATCCACAAATATTGTAGATATATTTTTTTTCATCTAAGACCTGTATAATGTTTTCTGTCAGATTGGCAATGGCTGATTCTGTAGATTTGTCATTTCTGAAAGCATGTTTTGTTAGTAGAACAAAGTTGTATTTCTCCAGATAAACAACCAATCTATTACAAGTAAGCATCTCCAGGATTTTTGAGAAATCTGATATCAGTGAAACTGATCTGTAGTTTTTGGGGGTCAGGAAAAAGCATATAATTAGCAAATGGCAGGAGGGCTCACAAGCACCTGTATCTAAGTTCTGATCTTGACAGGAAAAAGATTTTTCCAGTACTTTGTGACTTTTTATTCAACTTTGGCATATGATGTAATTCCTCCTTTTCCCATGCTAACTCTACATGAAAACAGTGATAGCCTATAACCATGTATACTTAATCTCTCTGTGATTGCATGGTGTTCACATAGACACAAATGTTTACCTCATCAGAATTCTTCAAATATTTTACACAAACAAATAGCTCATCTGACTTTATTGGATGCCATTGGATATTTGTGGTCCTGTTCTGATTTCTTTCAAAACTATTGTAGTGAATATAAGGGCTTCCTGTTTAGGGGAGACAAAAATAAAGCCTTAGGGAAAACAGACTATGCAGTTACAATACTGTTAGTACACATGTATAAAAAGTTGTATTACTGTGTCTTGAATGACCAAGTATTATTCTTTGTACATTTTTTGTACAATTTTGTATGTATTATTCTTTGTACTACTTAATGTAAAATTTTGTATGTTCCTTTTGCACAGATTCTTTCTCATAAATTTACATGTACTTTTGGACTACATACATTCAATATTTACTGTCTACAGATGGATAAATAAATAGATAAATAAAAATAAATAATTATCTACATCATGCCTCTAACCTAAAAACTGTACTCCTCTAAATCTAACAATAACAAGGATTTTTCTTTGTGTGCTTGTGACGTCCATTGCATGTCCTGAATGACACCCAGGTGATCTCTCATTCCCCTTTGTATTCAACTTCAAAGAATGGTTAGTATATTCCCATCTGGCTATTGGAGCAACAGATACAACATAATTATTAGAATTTGCTATGGTCAGCAAAATTTACTCAGTTTTTTGATTATGTGACTGACAGCTGTGTAAACGTAAGATACATTTTGACACTGAAAAAAATCCACCAAACTCACAGATGTGTTTGCTGTTAGTATTGTTACTCAATATATCTGTCAAATGAAATGAAATGAAAATTCATGTCATTTTTACTGTTTGATCTATGTTGTTAAATAGGCTGTTTCTGCTGCATGAGCACCTGCCCTTTATTATAAAAATCTTTGTACAATGCTGACTTTCTAGAATGCATATGCCAGGAACTTCACTCTGCTCACTTTACTCCTGTAAAGGATGTGTATTATGGATGTCTGTTCTAACATTATCAGCAATACCATTTTTTTCTGTTCTTACATTTTCTCTCAAAAATGTAACTTACTCTACATAAGAATACAGTTAATATTCAATACAATTTGAATCATCTACAAATTCAGAAGAACACTTACCTCAAGAGTGTAGAGATAGCCAGGATTGGGATCCATGAGGTACGGCCACCATGCTTTGGCATTTGTGACAATCAGTTCTCCTGCAAAGCCTGTACCTGTGGCTACAGATAGACCTTCTGCATCCAAAAGGGATACAGAACAAGAAGGCAGGTCATCAGCTTGCCCATCAAATGTCACATTGTACTGCACAGTACCTGCAAAATCATTGATTCACTTCATTATAATAAACAGAGGAGCATAGGCCATACAACTTAAAAGTCTTTGTGTAAAAAGCCTAATAGTTAGTCATTCTTTCATTTTATTACATTCCATAGATCTCCATAGAGAACTTTCAAGGATGTGGACTAAGGCAAGATACACATCATCAAAAGAGAAGCTACTTTTAAAATGCCATCTAATTACACAGAATTAATAATAATCTAACACTGTATGACTGAAGGTCCTTGGTAACTAAATTAACCTAGTAAATTAGACGAATACACAGTACAAAAGAAGTTGCTATATCTTCAATTATTAAATAGTTGCTTTTTATCTTCTGTTTGTACCTTAAGGTTTAGTTAATTAAATTCTTAATTTTCAAAGAAAATTTGCCTGCATCTGAAACAACAGTAGTCTGTTCGAACAGTCCACGGGTGTGCTGCTAGTTCATAGTGTCCAAATCTGGTATGCCTCCAATGCCAAACAACACACAAGGAAAATCCATTCATTTCAGTTGTTTGGTGGTAGTAAGAAAGAGCTGTACTGAACACAATATTTATAGCGGCTGATGGCAACAAAGGAGAAACCGTGAGTTTGGGAATATTTTGCAGATGCTCCGGAAACTAAAGTGCTGTGTTGTATATTCTCACAGTGTATTAGTTTTGAAAGGCAAAATACGATGGGTTTGACTAACCATCTGAAGAGCCATGGTGTATTTCAATGCAGTCAGTCATCAGTGAGCATCTCTTCTTCTTTGCAGGGTGATTCTTGATGATATTTTATTACATATTTTCTGGGGTTAAAGATTTTTGTAGGTGTTTTAGAATGTGTGATTCTGTTACCACAAGTATTATGGTATACATTTGATGAATTTTCTTTGTAGTTTCTAATTACTCTCTTACTTATCTACCTCTGTTCTACCTTCAACTACAAGGAGTGTAAAAATGTGCAGACATCTAGATAGTCCATTTTTAACCTCATTTAGTAGACAAATCACTGTGCACCATAAATTGTTGTATTTATCTTACAGGTGAAAAGCACAAAATAATTAAAAATGAAACACTGTATCAAATAAAACAAAATTTTAAGCACTTGTCAACTTTAGAGGTGCAACAAATATTCAGTCACCTAGTTTTCTTTCCTTATTTTAATAGTCCCTGTGTTCAAATACTCATGCCAACATGGGCTGAATGTATCTGCAGACTTATTGTGCTTTGGCACAAAGGATATTTGACACTGCAATTGGGTGGACATGAGTGAAAGTTGTAATACCAACATACATAATTTTAGACTAATATTTTTATTTACAAAAATACACAAAATCAAAGAAAATATAGAGCAGACTATACATTATCAGACTAAGTGCCATCACAATCAGTTGATTAATTTCTTTCATGCAAGTTCTCTCTGGAAGCATTTTATTGTCCCTACTGTCAATGTACTGCCCCTGACTTTAGAAAGTGGCTCCAGCATGTCACTTTTATTTGAAATGTGATTGCTTTTAGTGCATGTTTATAAGACATTTGACAATTTGTCAACTGATTTAAATCGAGACATGATGAGTATCTTCAACTGTTTTAGAGTTTTATTACATGAATGTTGTGCCAATGCCTTTTCACTTGGCATCTGTAGCCTGTGGCCTAACAATCAGAAAGTTGCCACTGCAGTCTGATGCAAGAAGCTACATGGAGGCTGAACTGACATGATGTAAGACTCCATTATGACATTAGAGCAGGGACAGTTACCACATGTACAACCATGATACTGCTACCAGGCTCGAATATCACTGGCACAGCAAAATTTGGGGCTACACTGCCAGAATGGTGACACGGATTACCACATGACTGAGCTTGGTCCAGCCCCACTTTCTTGGGTTACCAACCATAAACACTGCCCATTCCAGTCATGCAGTGTCTGTCAGTGCCTGCAGACAACTCTCAGAGGTACTCCGTGATAGTCATCGAACTTATGTGGGCCACCCAACACCCTGCTACTAGATGCCACCTCTGGTATCTCCAAGACTACAAGCTGCACTTAGTTCTGATACTACCAAGAGCTGAACTGGTCTCTTGCAGCAGGGGACCATCTGCAGGCAGACTTGTGCTGACTTCAGGGTGCCTATTTGGGGGTTTATGGTTTGCACCTTGGCCTGACTTGCTGCTGAGCTATTGCCTGCCCTGCCTTCATGCACACTGCTACTGTAGGCTTGCATCTGCAGGCCAATGTCATAGTGTCTGATGCTGGTGTCCTCAGTTCACACCCAAGCTCTGATTTTTGCTGCACACTGAGTCACATATCTGGACTGTACAGTGGGACTGACCTGTTACAGAGCTCATCATTGTTTTGTTCTGGCTTCCTGACTGGGCCAGCATGCTTCACCATCTGGGCCCAGCCTGTGTCCCTGGGTGCTGACCCCAAGAAAATAATTTTTTGAATGTGGTACTGTATGCAATGAATACACACATTAATGGTGGCCCTACATCATGGGCCATGAGTGTCCATTACAATTTTATCATGTTTTTAGATTTCATGATGATGTCAACCATGACTAAAAATTTTATCTGCTTCTTTTACTAAGTTTAAGAAGAGAGATCAATCTGATGATGATCACAACAATTTCCACATGTTCTCATAAGCAATTAATTTAGTGGTTATGTCAGAGGTAAAGGTACCGTTACTCATGTGGACTAGAAACCACAAGGTGGAGCATACACATTTTCATGAAAGATACATATATCTGAATCTATAATATTTACTTCTATAATTCATTTCTTAGGAACAAATTAATTTACAACAAACTCAACTGTAGTTCACAACATATTCCATAATAAAATCAAATTAAAAAGTCTACATACTGTTGACATGAGACATAATTTAGTTAGTTTGAATAGATCATAATATACAGGCATTAATGAATAGTGCATCTCTGACACCAACTGCCTTATGGCACAAGAGATCTAAATAAATAAAATAATGACACATTGTTAACTACACAAATGTATATAGCACAGAATGTGAAATTTACCTGTCCCATCACCAGAGTATTCTGTTGTAACACTGATGTCATCAATAAACACCTCAGGGGTAGTGTAGAGATAAACTGACCGGTCAATGCCCGCATAATTGAAGAAGTCAAATGTGTAAGTCTGGTATGTCCTGTTACCATTTTCGCTGTCCAACAAAACATTTTGCAAAACTCAGTCATCACACAAATCAGTTTATTCAAATTATCTCATACATAATGATTCTGTCCTTATTCAAACATGTATATGGAGTTGGTTGTCATGCAGCTAAACTATAAAATGAATGTACCAATTTCTGCATCAGAGATATTACTCTAAAAGTTTACAACAGTTTTCATAACTAGGCATTATTCATTGGAGAGAAAAGGAGGAAATTTATAATGAAAGAGAAGTCAGCAAAGACGTGCATTTATGTTTATGAACTGTTTATTTTTATATATAACAATTAACAAAAATAGTTCAAATGGCTCCAAGCACTATGGGACTTGACATCTGAGGTCATCAGTCTCCTAGATTTAGAACTACTGAAGCCTAACTAACCTAAGGACGTCACACAAATCCATGCCCAAGGCAGGATTCGAACGTATGACCATAGCAGCAGCGCAGTTCCAGACTGAAATATCTAGAACCGGTCGGCCACAGTGGCTGGCTAACAATTAACAATTATTCATGAAGAACCATTTGAAAAACATGGCAAAATGTGTATGTACCAGAAACAAAGACAATGTCATGTTCCCCTCTCACATGAAAAGTCTAAGTTTCTAAGAAAATCATTGTAAAACATTCTGATAAAAATTAACTACATCTTATATCCTCAAAAGAGGTTGTCATAGTTATCAACTCTCTCAAAAATAAATTATCATTTGTTTACATTTTGCTAGAACAGAAATTGTTGCTGTTGAGCTTATGTAATGACTTATGTAATTAATGACTTATGTAATGACATGTAATTAATCTCTACATAATTACATTTTCATACAATGTGTTATGGAACTTCAGAAAATAGCAATAATACAGATTGTCAACCCATGTCTGAGTCATCAGCATTTTCAAAATCTTTGGAGACACTACTGTAGTCTGGGTTTAGAACTCTTTCTGCTACCACCTTAGCACAGCTTGTGATGATTCATTTTAATAACCTTGTGTTCACACAGTGTTTTTTGCGTGCAAATTTTAGTAACCTTCATAGAAATGTCACTGAAGATAAAGGTAAAAGAAAATAACCTTAGAAATGAAAACATAAAATCGTGAGCATTGCTGATTTAGTGCACACATACAATCAGTCTACGTTGAGTATTTGCACTATCCTCAAGAACAAGGACAAGATTAAGGAGATAGATGCATCAAAAGGAGTGACAAGAGTATCTAAACAATGGTTTTGTATTCTGGATTATGTTTAAAGGTTGCTCCGTATATGGATAAATGAAAACCAATTGCAAGGCAAAACTAGTAGTGGCAGATTATTGTAAGCAAATGGTAGTGAATAGTAGTATTATCTTTTAGAAGGAGTAGAAGTGCTTCAAGGATGGCTGTGCCATCAAAATTTGTTTCTATAGTATGAAGTTTGTGAGGGGTATGGATTGACAGAGTCTGAAGATCTGGAGGTCATTATGATAAGAAGAACAGCATCTAGAAAAGGGAAACAGGGCTTTTAGGGTAAGTTCTCCATCATTCCAAATTAGACAACACTCAAAGAGCTGTGTATGGAACTGGGTTTTAACTGAAGATAGCAGTTGTGAAGTGCATGCCAGGGAACAGTTCCCATTGTGCCACGTATTAAGGGTTTGTTTTGTTCTATTCACATACAGAGTACAGGAAGAATGACTGCTTAATTACTTCTCTGTAAGCTGTTAACAGTCTACTCCTCACTTTGTGGTCCCTGAGCTGCAATGCATAGGGGTTATGATATATTCCTAGATTTCTCACTTAATACTGGTTCTTGAAACTTTAAAAGTAGTCTTTCATGGTTTGGTTGCCATCATTCATTTCAGGATTTGCAGCATACTGCTGATGCTCTCCCACTCCTGATCATTTAAATCAAGTTGTTAATCTTTACACAACTTGCATCAAGATGAGACTGAATTTTTTACAGTATTTTTCAAATTGTACTTATTAAAAATAGCTGTATTGTCTGCAAGAAGTCTGAAGTAACAGTTAATATTGTCCCCCAGATCATTAATAGACAACATGTACAGCTTGGGTTGCAATACAGTTCCATAGGATATGCCTGAAGTTACTTCTGTATCTGTCAGTGACCCTCCACCCAAGACAACATTCTGCATCCTTCCTACCAAGAAATCTTCAACCCAGTCACAACTATTTTCATACTTTCGTTAATAAGCATTGACCTGTTACTGCGTCAAATACTTTTTTCAAGTCATCTACCTACAACAGCAAATCAGAAAGTATTTGCTCCTATTTTTTTAGCCAAATTATGGCTGTAAATGTGAAGTCAACATGTTCATTCCCAACAGCAGACCTTTCGTGGACTGACGTGGCCTTATTTGTTGGTAGCTCTGTGACACAGCAGTGCTGTCAGTTGTTGAGGATGGTAGTTCTGGTTTGTACATCCATGGCATACTGTGACGAAGCAAGCTGGGGTCTCTTTACTTCCTCTCTTGTTTTGCCATCTGCCTCCTTAAATTCATTTTATTTTCAATTTTGATTAATTACCATTAACATACATGAGTATAATCTGTATTTCTATACAAGAGAAAGATTGGACCTCAGTCTTAAGTATTATAGCACCAGGTCTAATTTTGTTCTTAGTTTGGTGTATGTAATTAATTTTCTAATTTATTTTGACTACTCCTGGGTAATATCTATTGCTATAGGGTGAAATCAGTGATTGTTTCATGACTTAGATTCTATTGTTGACTTATAAACAAATATAAATTCTGCACTAATTATAAACATGTGGAAGAACTACTAGGATTCTTAAAGTAATCCTGGATCAAACCATTTAAATTAGATAATGCTACAGTTTTGGCTTGCACTAGAGCTGGTAGTGATGAAGAGCCAAATGTATATAAATGTGCTGTAATTACAGGTAAAGGTAATGGAAATTATAGTAGTAGGACAAGAGTAAATTCTAATTCTAGTGAGATATTGAATAATGGTTTGGGTAGTAATGGTTATCCATAAAAAGAGAGGAGGAACTTACTATAACAAAATTAGGTGATGAAACAGTGTGTGTTGCTGTTTCTCAGGATGTCCAAAGCGTCAAAATGGATGGTAAATTTTAAAGAGAACACAAGGAATTCATGTGTTTTGCTTTGTGGTCTAATACTGGAAACAAGGATCAACTAATTAGCCAAGTATTTGAGGACAATGAAAGAGACAGTGGGTCCTATTCCAACAGTAATTGTAATGATGATGGGAATGACAAATCCAGTATGTGATGAGGATGAGTTATTTGGATTTATCATTGATAATGATGGCAATGTGGTAAGCAAAGAAAGAATAAAGGAGCATAATATTAGGCCTAATGAAGAGTAGGAGTTTAATGAGAGTGGTAATTATCTGCCATTTGACTGTGTGATTCTTGTTTTGGTAAGCAGAATGATATTTTTCCAGGGAAAGGATTAATGAGGATTTTCTGTATGAAAAAGATCACATGGTAAGTAAAAAGGAAGTGTAACACCCTGTAAGAACAGCAAGTGTACAAGGTATGCATGTTATGTGTTCACTAGACAGTGGTAGTGACTTGAATGGCATTTCACAGGCATTTTTTGAATCTATTAGGAACACATAGCAAATAGTAGTGATGCATGTTTCTGGAATAAAAATTATTGGTACTACTGGTAAGCTATCAAAGAGTGTGAAACAAGAGGTACCATTGGCAGGACAGCTGTCGGAGTGAAGTTTCTTGGTGATTCAAAATCTCAGCATTGATGTAATATATGGGACTAATTTCTTGTGTAAATAGCAAATAGGGGGTTCAACATTCTGTATGGATTCAATTATGTGGCGATAATGCTTACTCCATCTGTTCGTTTCATTTTTCATGTTTCCGGAGGCACTCAAACTCTTCTCCTATCCTATCTGTGGTTTATAAGTGAATCAAAAACATTCTATCTTCGACTTTCATGTGATTTTGTACAGCAGGATACCTTAGCATAGGAATATTTTACAAAAGGTTTCTCCAGTGTTATCTATATATACACACATCAAAAAAGTTTTGCATGACCTTGGTTCCAAGAGTTCTGGAAACTGTACAGAAAATGAGAATAGAGATCAACATAAACATCTTTTTGCCCTTATTATTGCTCATGAAAACCACACATTGCATGTTGTACCACCATACAGCAAGACTGTCAGAGGTGTTGGTTCGGATTTCTGTACACACTGGAACTTCTAATACCCAGTTGCACATCCTCTTGCATTGATGTATGCCTGTATTCATCATGGCACGCTATCCACAAGTTCATCAAGGCACTGTTGGTTCATATTGTCTCCCTCCTCAACAGTAATTTGGCATAGATCCCTCAGAGAGGGTTGGTGGGTCACATCGTTTCAATACATCCCAGGCATGTTCAATAGCGTTCTTGTCTGGAGAACATGCTGGCCACTCTAGTTGAGCAATGTCATTATGCTGAATGAGGTCATTCACAAGATGTGCACAATGGGCACGAATTGTTGTCCATGAAGATGAATGCCTCACCAATATGCTACTGATATGGTTGCACTATCGATTGGAGGATGGCATTCACGTATCGTATAACCATTACAGTGCCTTCCATGACCACCAGTGGCATAGGTCAGCCCCACATAATGACACCCCAAAACAATGGGGAACCTTCGCCTTGTTGCACTTGCTGGACAGTGTTTTAAGTCATTCAGCCTGACCAGGTTGCCTCCAAACCCGTCTTTCACGATTGTCTGGTTGGAGGCATATGCAACACTCATTGGTGAAGAGAACATGATGCCAGTCCTGGGTGGTCCATTCGGCATGTTGTTGGGCCCATCTGTACTGCACTGCATGATCCTGTGGTTGCAAAGATGGACCTCACCATGGATGTCGGCAGTGAAGTTGCACATCATGCAGCCTATTGTGCACAGTTTGAGTTGTAACATGATGTCCTGTGGCTGCACGAAAAGCATTACTGAACATGGTGGCATTGCTGTCAGGGTTCCTCTGTTCCATAATCCACAGGTAGCGATCATCCACTGCAGTAGTAGTCCTTGGGTGGCCTAAGCAAGGCCGTTCATCGACAGTTCCTGCCTCTCTGTATCTCCTCCGTGTCCGATCAACATCGCTTTGGTTCATTCTGAGACACCTGGACACTTCCCTTGCTGAGAGCCCTTCCTGGCACAAAGTAACAATGCAGACATGAACAAACTGTGGTTATGACTGTCTAGGCATGGTTGGACTACATATGGTACGAGCTATGTACCTCCTTCCTGGTGGAATGACTGGAACAGATTGGCTGTCAGACCCCATCCATCTAATAGGTGCTGCTCATGCATGGTTGTTTACATCTTTGGGCAGGTTTAGTACATCTCTGAACACTCAAATGGACTGTGTCTGTGCTACAATATTCTCAGTCAACATCCATCTTCAGGAGTTCTGGGAACCAGGGTGATGCAAAACTTTTTTTTTAATGTATGTTAGTGATAAGTAGTGGAATCATTAGAGGATGGAAGAAAAGGCAATTAAAAAAAACCAGCAATGACATTTGGAAAAAAACCTGATATACTGTGTTTTTCTGGTTTTATGAAATGTGATGAAAGTAAATCGGTATCTCTGTGAAACAGAGATAAGGTAAACAGAAAATGAAAGGTATCAGCATGTGTGGCAGAGAAGGTGCAGATTACCTGAAAACTATAATTAACATCTGAAGTAATCAGCTCATGTGTGAAATTTAGTATAATTTGGTGCAGCAGCAGAGGCAATGTGGAGTAAAAGCCATCTTGAATACTAGGTCTTAATATTAATCATGGTTTAATAGAAGTGTTTGTGTTCAGTTCAATCAGTATATGGAGATAACTAACTACCTATAGAAGTGTGTCATGGTACGCCCTCTCCTAACATTAAGCAAATAAAGCTTTAAACATAGCTGTCTCAAGTAATGTGTGTGGGAATAATAAGCAAGATATGTATGAATATTGCCTTTCAGGCTAGAATCTCAAGCAATTTGGTGGAATATAGTGAAATAATAGTTTTTCTAAGTGGCAATTTTGTCTGATCAGTAATGAGAGTTAAGTTTGCCTTGGCAAATGGGTCTGTTACTGTGGAGGGTTTTTTAGTAGAATCAGTTTTGCATTGGATAAGCAGAGCAGGTATTTATTTATTAGGTAATGAAGCAATAATGAAAAAATAAAATAATGAATAATGTTAGGGTCTTAATGGTTTGGGAGCCTGTCTCTGGAGTAGGGATATTTTTTGAGGATGCACTCCCTAGCTAATGAGGTAAGAAATGTAAGTAAAATACTGGAGCTGACAGACATGATTGAGTAATGAAAAAGACAACTATATACTCACAAATGCAGTGTAACTATATTATCTGTTTCTGAACTAGGCAACATTGAGTACTTTGTATATTGTGCAATTCATGACACTGCAGCTGGGAATGAGAGCATAACAGAAAGAGACATATTTTAATGAGTTACAAGTCATATAATGCCGAATTATCAGGCCTATAGGTTATCTGAAAACTTCTGGGTAAGGTACATATTTTGGACATTAAGGTGATACGAGTCAATAAATGGTGAGAATTTCAAACCAGGACTTGGCATTTTAGTGATTTTGCAAATGGGAACGAAACCCAAATCTTTCAAGTTCAATAAGTTAGAGACAGAGTTATGACCTAGAGTAATGCTTTGTAATGTAATGTGCACTTGACTTTCTGAGCAATTGTGAGCTTAAAATTGTAATACTGGAACAAAGAAAAGTAATTTTGCTGATTAATTGATAACTGTGGTGCCAGAGTGATGTGAATATTCTGACAGGTCAACTATTTGGTAACATTTTGTGAGGATTTCATTTTCTGGCTGAATGAGAGTAGTACTGAGAGTTGAGTGGAGAAGTAGGGCAATGATTCGGTACAACTTTCATCCCCTTAATTTTGATTTGAGTAGTTATTAAGTTATGTGATTGTCACTCTATTCTTTTTTTCATAATGTATTGATTGATGATCTATGCTACTGTACATCTTGAGATTCTACTAAAGGTAAGATACATATTCTGGACATTAAGGTGATACGAGTCAATAAATGGTGTGAATTGCAAACCAGGACTTGGCATTTTAGTGATTTTGCAAATGGGAAAGAAACCCAAATCTTTCAGGTTTAACAAGTTTGAGACAGAGTTATGACCTAGAGTAATGCTTCGTAGTGTAATGTGCACTTGATTTTAAAATTTTTACTAGTCCCCACCTTTCGTACTATAGTCAATTTTAGTGCTAATTATTGTTATGTTATGTTAGCTGTGTAATGCTTCTATTTACAAAGTAAAGACTGTTATTTGACATTATTTATTTTCCCTTATACTTAGAAGTAAAAGTGAGTGTACTAAAGTGGGGTATTTTGTCTAATTTTTTCATGTATTGTGGCAGAGGAGAACCACCTCCAAGGGAACTGATGGCAGTGCATTTCTGTACTGCCACTTGGGCATGTTAAAGACATGGGTGACTTGGCGAGAAAATGTGTTAAAGCTCATTAAATGAGTGAAAGTGCTTGTGCAAAATAATAAACATTGAAAAAGTGAATTTTTATGTCTGAAAATGAACTGGAATGTGCAGTGCAATTTAACTTTTTGCAACCTATAATCATTTATTCTTTGAAGCAAGGACATCACTTACGATGAACATGCCTAAATTTTATTAAAAATATAACTTGTGGTTATTTTGTGCCATTGTACAATACACTATATGTAAATATCTTGTATGGGGATTTTCGTATGGCCAGCTCATATAAGTAGAAATTTGAGAAACATATGTACTGTAATTTTTGACAAGGAGATTCCTTATGCAATATTTTGTGTGTAGAATGTTAAACCGACTTTCTGGAGTCATTTGTGGTCACTGAATTGCCCAATCAGTTATTTGCAATATCTGTCTGGTCAATCCAGTGAGGGGGTAATGTGACAAAGCAACCTCGGATCTCTTTACTTCCTCTCTTGTTTTGCCATCTGACACTTAAATTCATTTTATTTTCAGTTTTGACTAATTACCATTAACATACATGAGTATAATCTGCATTTCTATAAAAGAGAAAGGTTGGCCCTCAGTCTTAAGGAATATAGCACCAGATCAAATTTTGTGCTTAGTTTTGTGTATGTAATTAATTTCCTAATTTATTTTGACTACTCCTAGTTAATATCTTTTGTTATAGGGTGAAATCAATAATTGTTTCGTGACTTAGATTCTGTTGTTGACTTATAAACAAATATAAATTCTGTACTAATCATAAACATTTGGAAGAAGAACTACTAGGATTCTCAAAGTATCTATTTGGCTCCATTCAAAAACATGTTAGCAAAGCTAGCCCTTATTTAATCTCAAAATAATTACCAGACTGTCAGAAGTATTGTTTGAGTATCTGTTAATTTCATTATTTAAACAAATAAATCAGCATAATGTTGGTGGTGGAAGAAACGGTTAAAAAGAAGGAATTTTTTGATGGATTCAGTTAATTGAATGAGCTATGTTTTAATTGTAATTTCTGTAACTTAAACATCGAACAATGTATAGTTTCACTGCCTATTATGGTGAGGATGTATAAAGGCCTGATTTTTGGTCCCGAGACAGTCAGTCCATGACCGATTTTCAGAGGTAAATTATGACCTGTTTCAAGTAACAACAATGCATCAACTTAACAGTGGAATTAATGTAATACAAATAGGCCAGGGGTTAAAACGATGACAGTGTCTGTTCAATTTATTTGAGAAATAGTGTCACACATACCTTATTATTCTGCAAGAACTGTGAACTGTGTGGTTAGGTAATTACTGCTCATAGATATTCAACAGCAAACTATTGTAGCAGTATGCTGATGTTTGCCTGCAACCTATTAATGAAGCTTAACATTTACCAATAGTGAACTGGCCATATAACTGTGGAATATTGGGGGGGGGGGGGGGGGGCTGTGAACAATGAAAGTAAAGAACTGTGATGCAACTGTGCAGCTGTCGGCTACATCATTTACAGTAGTCAATGTTGAACTTCTATGTCCCATTTTTCAGACAGTATAACAATGCAGTACATTGACACCAAGAACTATCAACGAAGAAATAAAGTAGGTGAACATGACAATACAATTAACGAAGTGTGATTCACTTTCTATGGTGCAAGGGATGAGTGTGCCTCAAAATAAGTGTTTCACTTTGAGAAGTGTGAGGTGGTGGCATTGTGAGTTTGCAATAGGCCATGAAGAATTGTTTGACAATGAGTATTCATAGAAGCTGTGTTCATTGCTACCTGATGGTAACATTTCCTGCATGGATGTAATGGTGAAGCAGATTGCCATGTACACATCCAGGACATTTCCTGAGAGCTAGGCATTTCACATGCAAGTGTTTATGACATCATTCACTTGTCCTTAGAGTACTGGAAGATTTCATGTCAGCAGGTGCCTAAGGAGTTGGATGACATGATAGAAGGAGAGCAGATGTCTGCTTCACTGAATCATCTATAATGCTATGCCAAGAAGGTTGACAGATTCTTGTTACTGGTGATGAACTGTGGCTAGCGAATTTCACACCAGGATCAAAGCATCAGAGCATGGAGTGGAAACATCCAAATTCACCAGAGACAAAAAAATTCTGTTCAGTGACATCTGTTGGGAAAGTTTTGTTAATGGTATTCTGGGATCTCCATGGACTGCTCCTGCTGGATTTCAAGCCACAATGTGGACCTACCAATGTGACTGTTATTGTTCCACACTGTTATGCCTGTGGGCTGCCATCAGGAAGAAGTGCCAAGGGATTCTCGATATGGGTAACATTTATCCTCCATGACAATGCAAGGCAACCTGTGGCTAACAGGATCATTGACAGGCTCCAGTTATTTCACTGGGAGGGTCTGGACAACCCACCTTACAGCCTGGACCTCATGCCCTAGTGAATTCCACATTTTCTGTCTGCTGAAGTTCCTGGCAGGACAGTGATGCACTTTGCAACAATGAAGTCAAGACAGTAGTCTTACATTGGTTCCACAATCAGTCATAAAATTCTACAGCAGTGGCATCTCAGATTTAGTGCTGTGATGGGACAAATGTATGAACCACTGTGGGGACTATGAGAAAAAATAGTGTAAGGTATCTCTATATACAGGGTGATGCATGAAAAATCAACACAGAGAATGGACTGCTCACCAGTTATTCATGTATTGTTGCCCAGCATGAGCAGGTACAACAACAAATAGATAAACATATAATAATTAGATAGTGAAGGAATCCTGATGATACAAAACATGGCCACAACAGCTTCAAAGCAACAGATAGCAGTTGGTGGATGACAATGAGCAGTCTTGTACCTGTGACCAATTTTTTGTGCAACCCTTTAGTACATGTATTTGTAATTACCTGCAAGAACCTCATTTTGGCTAATAAAAAATGCAGGCTTTATGATTTGCCCTGATAACTGCCATGGGTTTCAGGATGTCGTGAATGAAGGCATGAACAGAGTTTCACATGGCCAGTTGTTGTGGATATCATTCTGTTAGCACTTATAATGTGTTCTAAGATTTTACAACACACTGATGTCAATGATATTTGATAGTAGTTTTCTACATCTACATGTATACTCCGCAAGCCACCCAACGGTGTGTGGCGGAGGGCACTTTATGTGCCACTGTCGTTACCTCCCTTTCCTGTTCCAGTCGTGTTTGGTTCGCGGGAAGAACGACTGCCAGAAAGCCTCCGTGCATGCTCGAATCTCTCTAATTTTACATTTGTGATCTCCTCCGGAGGTATAAGTAGGGGGAAGCAATATATTCTATACCTTATCCAGAAATGCACCCTCTTGAAACCTGGACAGCAAGCTACACCGCAATGCAGAGTGCCTCTCTTGCAGAGTCTGCCACTTGAGTTTGCTAAACATCTCCATAATGCTATCACGTTTACCAGATAACCCTGTGGCGAAACGCGCCATCTTCTTTGGATCTTCTCTATCTCCTCTGTCAACCCGACCTGGTACGGATCCCATACTGATGAGCAATACTCAAGTATTGCGGATCACTTCTGCCTCCTTCTTATAGTGTGACCAGTGCTTTCTTCCAGTCATTGAGCATAATTTTGTCTGATGTATCTGTGATGTATTATGGTTAGAATAGGTGTCAAATCAGTCAAAAATTCTGTATTAAATAAGACAGAGAGTTTCATCATGGTTGGGCTCTCATTCAATTTTAGCAGTTTCACCAGTTTCCTACAACACTGGGCGAATAAATAAAATCAATAAACAAATAAATCACTCATTGCAGTAGATATGTAGTGATTAAAATGGGACAGTATTCCAGCAATCTTCTTCATGAAGAAGCATTTGAAAGCAACTTTTTAGTTTTTGCTTTGCTACTCTCAAAATCTGTTGCTGTGTCATTCATCAGAAGAGTTATTCTGCTAAGTAGATAGCTCTTCTGTGTGCTATAACAAATTTCAGCTCTGTTCTTTATAATATTTTAGCATTATTATTACCCATGCCAATATCCAACTGTATCTCAGCTTTCACACAAGAACTATTGTGTCATCACAGATAAAGTCCAATGTTTACATTGTTTTACAGTTGATAAAACTATCGATTATAGAGAAAGTGCAGAAACTACTAAATTGCTGACTTGAGTATAAATACAGTCTTACTTTGTAAATTGCAAATCACACTATGTTTATTTGCCTAAAACTCTACACTTACGTTGCCAATGTTTGGAAATAGCCTTGTGGAATAGTTGTGATGTTAAGCAGATTGCTCACTGCAACTGTTATTCGATTGCTTGCTCCATAATTCAGCAGAGTTGTGACCTCAGATTGGAATGGAAGATGGCCAAAATCATGTGCCACCACTCTGTTACCATTCACCCACTGAAAAAAAGACAGGAAAACAAGTTGATTAAACATGAAACTGTTTCACTGCTACAGCCCAAACACCAACTGTCCACACTGTAATATCTGAAAATAGTGCAGTTAATTGAAAATAATGGCCAACAAAAATATTTTTTAACTTTCATCTACCATCACTTATTAATATGAACATATTGTCTTTTATGTTTTCAGACATCATAAGATACCATCCTTTTAGTTGTTCACAATGCAGTCTTAATTATGGGTGTCTTGTGAGAAATTAGAACTTCTTTACTTTGGGACCAATTTATACTCATGTATGTGAACACAGGACCTAGGAAAATCACAGGAAACCTAAATCTGCATGGCTGGATGTGGATTTGAGCTGTTGTCCTCCTGTATCTAATCCCAAATACATAAATAGGGTCAAAAATTATATCCACCAACATAATTACTGAGATTTTGTACTAGGGTTTATTTTATTTACATACATCCTTAGAACCTATCGAGTTGTCTTCGGGGCCCAAATTTAATCAGTCATAGTAGAGATTGCACTAAAAAGTTGGCCCACATCTGCGCAAATGGCATACTAGAAGAGGGGCAGCAGTAGCGGTGGGGGCTCTGGCTAGAGTGAATACCATGTGGTAGGGGAGGTATATTTCAACAGCTGAACTCTACTCACAAACACCTTTCTCATGTAATTTGCGAGTTATAGCTAGCAAGTCTGGAAATGATCGTAGTGACAGGTTTTGTCATACAACCAACAACTTGACAAATACAGAAATCAAAGTCAACAGTTTTTTGTTATGTTACCAGAAAAGAAATAAACAGATAAACAAAAATTCAAACAAAGCAAAACAAATCCATACATGCACTGCAAGAAGGTGATCTCAAGGGCCAAAGAGATGTAAAAAATAAACCATCAGAGACAGTCTCACTAACTGCAATACACTAACAATACAAAATAAAGAACAGGGCTCATGCAGAAATTATGTGTCAGTCATCTGATGACCTGTTCTGCAACATCAGCTACAAATAAAATTTCTTCTTCTTCTTTTGCATCTTTCAGGAGAGTGAAGCCTTGGAAAGTACTTGCAGCTATGGTTTCCTTCCTTCTTTGCTCTCTTTATTATTAATGCTAGCAGTTCCTATAACACTCTCAAGCCCAGTTTTTATTGAGATTTTTGCTTCCTTATTTGTCTCTCTTGACATAAATTTAATGACATTGTGTATAAACACATGATAGGTTAACGCTCATGTGACAAAAGCTGCCAGTTGGAACACCAAACTGAAAGGGGAACCAGAAGTGGAACAGTTGCATGATTTCTAGACAGGATGTGTCTCAATTAGAAGTGGCCAATTCCACATCAAAGATTTGACACAGTGCGTAGTGCAGTTAGTAGTAAAAACTGACTCAGATGAAAATGTACAAGGGATATGGGAGCCATGGGAAGGTGGAAGGATGAGGATAGGCATGCAGGGGCACCAAATGAGAAGTCAAGACACAAAGAAATTACAGACATTAGCTGCTAGTGGTCACTGATTTATATCAATGGGCGAAGTTGAAAATTTGTACCGGAGGGGGATTTGAACCCAAGTCCCCTGATTACTAGGCACATTCCTGGGGTCAGATACATCACATGATCACACTGACAGAACCACAGGCACATAGACACAGGCAACAGAGCATGCACAATGTCGGCACTAGTACAGTGTATATCCACCTTTCGCAGCAATGCAGGCTGCCATTCTCCCATGGAGACGATCATAGAGATGCTGGATGTAGTCCTGTGGAACGGCTTGCCATGCCATTTCCACCTGGCGCCTCAGTTGGACCAGCGTTCGTGCTGGACGTGCAGACCGCGTGAGACGACGCTTCATCCAGTCCCAAACATGCTCAATGGGGGACAGATCCGGAGATCTTGCTGGCCAGGGTAGTTGACTTACACCTTCTAGAGCACGTTGGGTGGCACGGGATACATGCGGACGTGCATTGTCCTGTTGGAACAGCACGTTCCCTTGCCAGTCTAGGAATGGTAGAACGATGGGTTCGATGACGGTTTGGATGTACCGTGCACTATTCAGTGTCCCCTCGACGATCACCAGTGGTGTACGGCCAGTGTAGGAGATCGCTCCCCACACCATGATGCCGGGTGTTGGCCCTGTGTGCCTCGGTCGTATGCAGTCCTGATTGTGGCGCTCACCTGCACGGCGCCAAACACGCATACAACCATCATTGGCACCAAGGCAAAAGCGACTCTCATCGCTGAAGACGACACGTCTCCATTCGTCCCTCCATTCACGCCTGTCGCGACACCACTGGAGGCGGGCTGCACGATGTTGGGGCGTGAGCGGAAGACAGCCTAACGGTGTGTGGGACCATAGCCCAGCTTCATGGAGATGGTTGCGAATGGTCCTCGCCGATACCCCAGGAGCAACAGTGTCCCTGATTTGCTGGGAAGTGGCGGTGCGGTCCCCTACGGCACTGCGTAGGATCCTACGGTCTTGGCGTGCATCCGTGCGTCGCTGCGGTCCGGTCCCAGGTCGACGGGCACGTGCACCTTCCGCCGACCACTGGCGACAACATCGATGTACTGTGGAGACCTCATGCCCCACGTGTTGAGCAATTCGGCGGTACGTCCACCCGGCCTCCCGCATGCCCACTATACGCCCTCGTTCAAAGTCCGTCAACTGCACATACGGTTCACGTCCACGCTGTCGCGGCATGCTACCAGTGTTAAAGACTGCGATGGAGCTCTGTATGCCACGGCAAACTGGCTGACACTGACGGCGGTGGTGCACAAATGCTGCACAGCTAGCGCCATTCGACGGCCAACACCGCGGTTCCTGGTGTGTCCGCTGTGCCGTGCGTGTGATCATTGCTTGTACAGCACTCTTGCAGTGTCCGGAGCAAGTATGGTGGGTCTGACACACCGGTGTCAATGTGTTCTTTTTTCCATTTCCAGGAGTGTAGTAGTAACAGCAATTGAGAGATTCATACCTCACAAATTGGTAAGAGATGGAACTGATCCCCCATGGTACACAAAACAGGTCTGAACGCTGTTGCAGAGGCAACGGAAAAAGCATGCAAAGTTCAGAAGAAAGCGAAATCCCGAAGATTGGCTAAAATTTACAGACGCGCGAAATTTGGCACAAACATAAATGCGAGATGCCTCTAATAGGTTCCACAACGAAACATTGTTTAGAAATTTGGTAGAAAATCCGAAGAAATTCTGGCCATATGTAAAGTACGCAAGCGGCAAGACGAAGTCAATACCTTCATTGCGCAGTGCCGATGGTACTGTTACCGACGACTGTGCCGCTAAAGCGGAGTTATTGAACGCAGTTTTCCGAAATTCCTTCACCAGGGAAGACGAATTGAATATTCCAGAATTTGAAACACGAACAGCTGCTAGCATGAGTTTCTTAGACGTAGATACTTTAGGGGTTGCGAAGGAACTCAAATTGCTTGATACGGGCAAGTCTTCAGGTCCAGATTGTATACCGATTAGGTTCCTTTCAGATTACGCTGATACAATAGCTCCCTACTTAGCAATAACATACAACCGCTTGCTCACCGATAGATCTGTACCTACAGATTGGAAAATTGCACAGTAATCCATCGAACTACAGACCTATATCATTGACGTCGGTTTGCAGTAGGGTTTTGGAACATATACTGTATTCAAACATTATGAATCACCTCGAAGGGAACGATCTATTGATACGTAATCAGCATGGTTTCAGAAAACATCGTTCTAATGCAACGCAGCAAGCTCTTTATTCACATGAAGTAATGGCCGCTATCGACAGGGGATCTCAGGTTGATTCCGTATTTCTGGATTTCCGGAAAATTTTTGACACCGTTCCTCACAAGCGACTTCTAATCAAGCTGCGGGCCTATGGGGTATCGTCTCAGTTGTGCGACTGGATTCATGATTACCTGTCAGGAAGGTCGCAGTTCGTAGTAATAGACGGCAAATCATCGGGTAAAACTGAAGTGATATCAGGTGTTCCTCCGGGAAGCGTCCTGGGACCTCTGCTGTTCCTGATCTATATAAATGACCTGCGTGACAATCTGAGCAGTTGTCTTAGGTTGTTCACAGATGATGCTGTAATTTACCGTCTAGTAAGGTCATCCGAAGACCAGTATCAGTTGCAAAGCGATTTAGAAAAGATTGCTGTATGGTGTGGCAGGTGGCAGTTGACGCTAAATAACGAAAAGTGTGAGGTGATCCACATGAGCTCCAAAATAAACACATTGGAATTCGATTACTCGATAAATAGTACAATTCTCAAGGCTGTCAATTCAACTAAGTATCTGGGTGTAAAAATTACGAACAACTTCAGTTGGCAAGACCACATAGATAATATTGTGGGGAAGGCGAGCTAAACGTTGCGTTTCATTGGCAGGACACTTAGAAGATGCAAGTCCACTAAAGAGACAGCTTACGCTACACTCGTTCGTCCTCTGTTAGAATATTGCTGCGCGGTGTGGGATCCTTATCAGGTGGGATTGACGGAGGACATCGAAAGGGTGCAAAAAAGGGCAGCTCGTTTTGTATTATAACGTAATTGGGGAGAGAGTGTGGCAGATATGATACGCGAGTTGGGCTGGAAGTCATTAAAGCAAAGACGTTTTTCGTCGCGGCGAGATCTATTTACGAAATTTCAGTCGCCAACTTTCTCTTCCGAATGCGAAAATATTTTGTTGAGCCCAACCTACATAGGTAGGAATGATCATCAAAATAAAATAAGAGAAATCAGAGCTCGAACAGAAAGGTTTAGGTGTTCGTTTTTCCCGCGCACTGTTCTGGAGTGGAATGGTAGAGAGATAGTATGATTGTGGTGCGATGAACCCTCTGCCAAGCACTTAAATGTGAATTGCAGAGTAGTCCTGTAGATGTAGAACTTCAAATAGTTTCAGAAGACATAGTCATATGGTGGTCATAAGCACTTGCCTTCTTTCATCCAGTGAAATTAATGGGCTGGTGAGACCAATAACTTGGTATTTACCACACAGACAACAATTCGCCATAGGTGAAAGAGACTATTAGACATTACAGTTCACAGACTGTATCGTAGCTGGACAGATAATAATACTCATAACACAGAACCACAGACTGTCTCGAAGCAAATAAGACCTAGTAAACCCCCATGTATAAAAGAGCTTCAAACGTCTCATTACAAATATCATACTTTGCTAATCCGTTAATGCTTTAAATATTTGACTTTAAACACATAAGCGAGATAAAGTTTAGGAAAGGATTGAAATTACGCTTAAGGTTTGTTGGAAGTCGCGAAGTGCTTCGCTAAGTGCTCTCATAATGAAACGCTAGATGAATTTAGCTCGGGTAATCGGCGCTCCATTTTAGACAAAATCTAGTTTTTCACTTATCTCAATGTTTATGAAGCCACATCTCCTGAAATATTCGTTACAGAATGATATAAGTTTGGTGGTGCATTTATTGATATGTGTGTGTACTGTTTGTAAAGCGTGTTACAAATGGAGTTCGTAGTAAAGAAGTAAAAAATTAAAACGTTATGCCTGATGCTGAAGTTTGAGAGCATGAACAGTGAAACCGTAGTATGCGATAAATTTGTTTCCTTTCATCATTTTGTGCGGGATGTCAGCGAGTAAAAGATTCGTAAATGTTTGAAATTATGTGTAAAGTTTGTAGAAAGTCGCTAACTGCTCTCATTCGCAAATACTGGCTGCAATGAAGTATTTGCGCGATGTCAGTTACGCGGTCTAAAGACAAACAAAGAGTTTCTACATTACTGGCCATTAACCCTTTGTTTCCTGACATAAGAAAAAAAATTTACTTTTTAACATTTTCTTTGCAGAATTTATGCTATTGTGGCCTCAAATGACGGTAGGATTTTTTGTAAAATTTTATTTTATTTTTCACAACTTTTAATGTCAGTGGGAAAGAAATATAAACAGATGGAGTGTCAAATAGGAGGAACAAAGTTAGAGCAGGTGGACGGTTTCAAGTACTTAGGATGCATATTCTCACAGGATGGCAACATAGTGAAAGAACTGGAAGCAAGGTGTAGCAAAGCTAATGCAGTGAGCGCTCAGCTACGATCTACTCTCTTCTGCAAGAAGGAAGTCAGTACCAAGACTAAGTTATCTGTGCACCGTTCAATCTTTCGACCAACTTTGTTGTACGGGAGCGAAAGCTGGGTGGATTCAGGCTACCTTATCAACAAGGTTGAGGTTACGGATATGAAAGTAGCTAGGATGATTGCAGGTACTAGTAGATGGGAACAATGGCAGGAGGGTGTCCACAATGAAGAAATCAAAGAAAAACTGGGAATGAACTCTATAGATGTAGCAGTCAGGGCGAACAGGCTTAGATGGTGGGGTCATGTTACACGCATGGGAGAAGCAAGGTTACCCAAGAGACTCATGGATTCAGCAGTAGAGGGTAGGAGGAGTCGGGGCAGACCAAGGAGAAGGTACCTGGATTCGGTTAAGAATGATTTTGAAGTAATAGGTTTAACATTAGAAGAGGCACCAAAGTTAGCACTGAATAGGGGATCATGGAGGAACTGTATAAGGGGGGCTATGCTCCAGACTGAACGCTGAAAGGCATAATCAGTCTTAAATGATGATGATGATGATTCACAACTTTTTTCTCTCCTGCTTCTGAAAAGTACCGTCAGACTCCATGGACAGAATCACAACATGCGCAGAAAAATGCTCCAATTTTTATAACTTGTACTTCATTCCACATAAATATTAAATATTTTTACATTAGAAAATTAATTAACAGAAATATGATATTTCTGATTTTTTTTTAAATTTCGCATAAATTTATTCTAGAGCAACTTCACAATACATAGTAACTTAGCTATACATTTTTGACAGTATATACATATCACATATTTAGTGATACCTCATGAAATTGTAGGAAACAGTTCTTTTTCTCATTGCAGCACAAATACACTTTACATGTACTACATTGTGAATGTGGTCTCGACTGAATTTTATTTTTCGCATACATTTCGCATCGTCCTCTTTTACAACTGAACACTACAAAATGGTTTCCTCGGTTACCAAGACGTACATCCTTCGGAACAGAAAAGTTATTCTTCCTTCTCTTTGAGAGTTATTTCATCTTTATCAGAGCCCTAGTGCCACAGCACGCCTTAATTCCAGCAGTGGCAGTGCCCCATGTAGATCACTGAAAATGACGTAAGCATTGACAAAAGCAATTCTATTACTCCCCAGAAGAGACAGTGCCACCATTTCTTTGATCGCTTGTCAAGACCATAAGTTGAACGTTATCTGTCTGCATGAACCACATCACCCACGTTTTTATTGTAATTACATACAATAACTGGACATGGTTTAGTCATACTAGTTCCATCTTTCTGTTTTTTGTCACTACGCTCTGTTCAGTGCCATGGAAGTTTGATGCAAAATACACTACTTTATTTTCCTTTCATTGAAATGGTCTAAAGATGACTCTCTGATTTGATTTAGACATTTTTCTTTAGGTAAATTCCTTGGCAAACCTTTCCTGCTTGTTCTAATTGTTCCGCAGGCAAATGTATTTACCGATTTCTGTGTGAGAAAAAGTGGACAGAACAACTACAATAAAGTGTTCGCACAACCTGACGGTACTAATAAGTCCGCCTTATATTTTCCACTTTATCTCATTCACTTGTAACGTAATGCTTCAAACTATTATAAAAAAAAACAAAGAAGGTAAGTACGTACAGTGGAAAACTCAACGGAAGTTTTAATAAATTGCGCACAAATTCAGGCAACACAATGGAAACAAGCACATACAGTCTTCTGTTTTCACAGCAGCGCGCGAAAAACAATTTCAAGCTCTGACCGCCAGAGAGGTCTATGTATTGCACAATAACATCTATGAAACAGTAGAGCAGAGTTACTGTTACGTACCGCCAGGCTCTCAGATCACGAAACTGCACTACGAGAAAATAATGAGAGTCAAAACTTACTGGTACTTTTAAGTACCGTCAGGCAACAAAGGGTTAAAACTGCTACACCAAGAAGAAATGTAGATGATACACTGGTATTCATTGGACAAATATATTATACTAGAACTGACATGTGATTACATTTTCACGCAATTTGGGTGCATATATCCTGAGAAATAAGTACCCAGAACAACCACCTCTGGCCATAATAACGGCCTTGCTACGCCTGGGCATTGAGTCAGAGCTTGGATGGTGTGTACAGGTACAGCTGTCTATGCAGCTTCAACACGATACCACAGTTCATCAAGAGTAGTGACTGGCGTATTGTGACGGGCCAGCTGCTCGGCCACCATTGACCAGACGTTTCCAATTGGCGAGAGATCTGGAGAATGTGCTGGCCAGGGCAGCAGTCGAACATTTTCTGTATCCAGAAAGGCCCGTACAGGACCTGCAACATGCGGTTGTGCATTATCCTGCTGAAATGTAAGGTTTTGCAGGGATCGAATGAAGGGTAGAGCCACGGGTCGTAACACATCTGAAATGTAACGTCGTTGTTCATGCATCCAGGTTCGTCGTTGAGTACACCATTGCAGCCGCTCCTGTCTGTGATGCAGAGTCAAGGGTAACTGCAGCCATCATCTCCGAGCTCATAGTCCGTGCTGCTGCAAACGTTGTCGAACTGTTCGTGCAGATGGTTGTTGTCTTGCAAATATCCCCATCTTTTTTCTCAGGGATCAAGACGTGGCTGCACGATCCGTTACAGCCATGCAGATAAGATGCCTGTCATCTCAACTGCTAGTGATACGAGGCCATTGGGATCCAGCACGGCGTTCCGTATTACCCTCCTGAACTCACCGATTCCATATTCTGCTAACAGTTATTGGATCTCGACTAACGCGAGCAGCAACGTCGCGATACGATAAACCGCAATCGCGATAGGCTACAATCCGACCTTTATCAAAGTCGGAAACATGATGGTACGCATTTCTCCTCCTTACACGAGGCATCACAACAACGTTTCACCAGGCAATGCTGGTCAACTGCTGTTTGTGTATGAGAAATCGGTTGGAAACTTTCCTCATGTCAGCACGTTGTAGGTGTCGCCACCGGCGCCTGCCTTGTGTGAATGCTCTGAAATGCTAATCATTTGCATATCACAGCATCTTCTTCCTGTCGGTTAAATTTCGCGTCTGTAGCACGTCATCTTCGTGGTGTAGCAATTTTAATGGTAGGTAGTGTATCTGTAATAGGTGTCTTGGTATGTTAAAATTTTAACGTAAGATTATGTTTCTTAGTAAGCAGATTAAGATAGCGTTTTAAATTTTTAAGTTCTGTCAATAATCATAATTTTGTTGCCCCTGGACGCTCTTAGATGGGCAACCTGCAATCATTGGTATGTCTCGGCTAAATTTATCGCTACAGCGCTAGCACAGTAAGCATGTGCAGTAAACAAATGTACAAATCAGGCTACGTACCACTTCAGCAGAGTAGCAGACGCTACCAAAGCGCAGCCAGACGCGTGTGCTTGCGCCGTCCCATGAGCGCGGCACAAAGAAGTTCCTGTCGTACCAGACGAGTCCCACGTGGTCGCGCACCTCCTTCATTGTGGTCACGTCGTTGTAGCTGGCCGGCACTGGCATCGTCAGTACACCTCCTGTCTGAAAAGCAGAGCAATGACTTGCACTGCACAGATGGCAGTCACACGGGCAGTACTAAAGAAGCAATTCAGACTGATAGTTGTGGCACAATTTGTACTGTGTATACAGGGTGTATATTAATAATACCGAAAAACTGCAGCGACGGATTCCTGACTTGAAATGGAGGAAAAAAGGTCCTATGAACATGTGTCCAGAAATGCATCGTTGCTACAGTAGATGGCACAGACGAATGAAAGTACCTTTGACCGTGCACCGTGTGTTCCTTGTGTGTTGCAGGAGGTGTGAGTGATGCAGCGTACCGAAGCAGCACGAATTGGCCGGTATTCATGTTTGGCAACAAGCAGAGATGGTGTTTGTGTACGGCCGAGCAAATGGAAATGGCCACGAGGCAGCACGACTATACCAAAACAAAACAAGTAGCCTCACAGACACCAACTTCATCACACAATATGTCGAGCCCTTTTTGTATGCTTGTGTGATCGTGGGTTCTTTCAGACAGACGAACGCGCAGGGAGGAGGTGGACTGTGTGTACACCATATTTGGAGGACTGGTTCTGTAGGATATTGAGACAAATCCTAATACAAGCTCCAAGCAAATGGACTGAGAACATGGTATAAGGCAAAGTACGATTACTACTATTACTATTACTGGCAATGAGTGCAAGGATTATCAGCACCAGATTTCACTCTACGGGAAGAATTATGTCCAAGTTTTTTGCACCAGACCACCACAGTTATGGGGTTTCTGTCATTTGTCCTCTTTACCGACGAAGCAATTTTTACCAGAACTGGCATCATGTTTCTGCGTAATCGTTATCTGTGGGGTACAGATAATACTCGGAGAATGGTTGAGGCAACTCATCAGTATCGATTCAGTATCAACGCATGGGCAGGGATTCTTGGCGACCACATACCGGGTGATCAAAAAGTCAGTATAAATTTGAAAACCACAGGATAATGTAGATAGGGAGGTAAAAAATGACACACATACTTGGAATGACATGGGGTTTTATTAGAACAAAAAAAAAACAAAGTTCACAAAATGTCCGACAGATGGTGCTGGACAGCAAAACTGCTACCATGGTGGGTGAGAGGTATGCCGATATGTTACAGAATCGCATCATCCCCAGCCTGGCTGATAAACACCTGCTGGAATGTACGAAGTTTATCCAGGATGGCACTCCACCCCATATTGCTAGACACGTGAAAGATCTCTTGCACGCATCATTTGGTGATGGTCGTGTGCTCAGCCGCCACTTTCGTCATGCTTGGCCTCCCAGGTCCCCAGACCTCAGTCCATGCGATTATTGGCTTTGGGGTTACCTGAAGTCGCAAGTGTATCATGATCGACCGACATCTCTAGGGATATTGAAAGACAATATCCGAAGCCAATGCCTTACCATAACTCCGGACATGCTTTACAATGCTGTTCACAACATTATTCCTCGACTACAGCTATTGTTGAGGAATGATGGTGGACATATTGAGCATTTCCTGTAAAGAACATCATCTTTGCTTTGTCTTACTTTGTTATGCTAATTATTTGCTAATTATTTGCTATTCTGATCAGATGAAGCGCCATCTGTCGGACATTTTTTGAACGTTTGTATTTTTTTGGTTCTAATAAAACCCCATGTCATTCCAAGCACGTGTGTCAATTTGTACCTCTCTATATTCATTATTCCGTGATTTATTCAGTTTTCAAATTTATACTGACTTTTCGACCACCCGGTACATTGACTGCTTATTATTCCACAACGCGGAGTGGCCACGCGGTTAGAGGTGCCATGTCACTAATAGTGCGGACCCTCCTGGCGGAAGTTAGAATCCTTTCTCGGGCATGGGAGTGAGTGTTCTCCTTCGCGTTAAGTTAGTTTAAGTAGTGTGTAAGTCTAGGGACCGATGACCTCAGTAGTTTGGTCCCCTAGGAATTCACACACATTTGAACACATTTCCACAACACCTCGACGGAGCAACATACCTGGATTTCCTGCAGCGTACTTTGCCTGGGATGCTTGTCAATGTGACAGGTTATGTGTGAGCTGGTGCGTTTCTGGCGCCAGTTTCCATCGATCGTCATTTTGATCTTTGAGTCGACTTCGATGCTTATTTGTCTTCTGCTCATCTTTGGCGGCTCGGATTTAACGGCAGCGCGTGCGCTCTGCTGTGGAGGTGTGTCGGGATCGGGGGTGAGTGGAGTCACGTGGGACTGTGTACATAGGCAGGACTGCAAGAGGACGAGTCGGACAACGAAGAAGCGGGGCCAGCGGCTACGGCGTGTTGAGTCGTGAGGGCGGATCTACCGCCCATGGTGATTTGGTTTTCCTAGAGGTGGAAGGAAAAGCTCCTTCGAGTCTGTTATAAGCTACGCCGGCTGATTGAATTGGAGTCACTGAGTTGCTTCCGTGGGTTGCGTGCGGCTTAATTGAATATGCCAGTGTACTAAAAATCCTTTGGAATTGTTTAAGTTGTTTATCACTTACCTCGGTGTTGTGACTAACTATCTTGACGGCAGTTGAGTACGTGTGGCTACGCCCAACCAACCGACATGAAGTGTGGTTAAAGACGTAGCTAGAAGTGCAACGAGTAGTGAGTTAAGTCCGGCTCTGGCGTTTCAAGACAGGCCGAGATACGTCCTCTATTCTACCTTGTAGTTCATTTGGTAGTTTCGCATGTAAATGTGCGCCGAGATAATTTTTGTCATCTTAACTTTAGGGCATGATTTTTAGCGAACTTATTAATTAAAGTTTAAGGACTGGCATTGGTCAAGTAACTCACAGAGGCTAATTTGTTTCTATTCAGTTGTATTAATCAGCTGTTTTCTAGATAACATGGTGTAGTTTATGTCTCAGAATATTATCTGCCGTTGATGTGTGTTGTGTTACAGATAATTGGCAGCCGTCGACGCCAGCATACTGGGAGCAGAGCACCATAGGGGCAGAGAGATATTTCAGGCCCTGTCCTCTCCTTTGCATCTTGGGTTATGTTGTCACTGTTGCGTGATTCCATCTTTCCGGTGGAGAATTACAGCATCTGAAGTTCCATTGCAGTGCAAAGTTGAGCACATTTCTATGTCATTTCCTGTCTCGTGGATCTCTCATATTGATTTGAATCCTTGGTCTGCTCGTGTCTATCGCTAATTCACACACAATATTGAAGCAACCTCAGTTTAGGGGTATTGCCATATGGTCATGTTCTAGTTGTAATCATTCTGAGAATATTGTTGATTAATCAACTGAGTAAGTAAATTTGAAGATTGGTTTGGTCAAAATTAAAGCACCTCCTTAACTGTTTTAGTCATCTGTATATAGTTTTGTTTAGGAAAGTTGGCTAGCCAAACCTTAAATGATCTGAGTTCTTACCCTTAATCTTTTCCTCAGTTGATTGGAAGTAATGAGAGTTCTGATGGGAATTGTATGGACATTTTTACTATTGAAGTAAAGCTTTACCTGAGTATATTTACCTAGTCATATTCAAATTTCAAGTTTTACGGGTCTTGTTCCGGGTTTAAGAAATTCATTTGTGATTTGTTCAAGTAATCTGGCCTTGTAAGGCAGTTTCCTGTATTATTGTGATTGTTATTTTATAATGCTTTTGATTCTAATGAAATATGTAGCAACTACAACGGATTACTATTGTGACTTTGGTGTGTCACTACCATCAACATTCCAATGTGCTTTCTGCGTAACGGAACACCACCCAACTCCCACATTACAGTTCGCCAATACCTCGACATCTTCTCAGATTGCGGAGAACCTGTTGCATGGCCTGCTGAATCAGTGGGCTTAAACTCCCTGGATTTTTACCTCTGGGAGCATCTGAAAAGCATTGTGAGCGATTAACCACTTCCTGACAGGTAGACCCTGCAATACTATGTTCACAACGCCAGTGACTCTATTCAGAGAGAGGCCACAGCATGCGAAAGAGTGCAGCAATCCGTGATGCGAAATGTGAACACGTGCACTCCATCTCACGTAGGCCACCTTGAAAATCTATTGTGACGTGGATGTGATGCAGCTCTGCACTGTAGTCTGAGACAATTTGTTGTCACTGCACGCACACCGTCCATTTACAGACACAAGTCCATGGGATCTTTTTTTCTCTCTTTCCCGTCAGGAACCAGTCCTTGCAGTCTGTCGGTTTTATTAATGTTCATCTTCTGTAATATAGGATGTAAGAACTCTATGTAGACAAAATTCTAGAGTGTTTAGAGTAGATAAGAAAAAACATTTTTTGATGCGACAAAAATGTCACAGGTACAGAATTTCCCCACTAGAGGTCGATAATGCTTCCGGCCTTAATGATGTTCGGAGACGTTGCTCAAACTGCCGTGTGATGGATATTGTTTTGTTGATACTGCGGACCACTTATGAATTTCTTTTTGTTGGGAGAGATGAAACGTTTAGTGCATAAGACACCGACAGACACTCCAGAAGAGACGGTTGTACGTTTGGTTGCAGCCATTATTCGCGAAACATCTTGTTTTGAGCGTGTTGGGCAATCATTAACACGCAGATGTCTGTTTTGCATTAATATTGATTGACAGACGACAATTTCAGCAACATTTCTAAAACAACATGCAGCACACATCTGTTTGAACATCATTTCTGGACATCACTAGCGCCAAATCTTTCATGTACTGTAGTAGGGAAACGGCACACCTGTGGCATTTTTGTCATCTCGCCGAACCTAGAACTCAAAATGCTCTTTTCTAACTTGCTCACGCCAGGACTCCACATGTGCTTTCGACTGTATGGCGCGAAGTGCATTATCCATTACATGTTGTCCGTGTGGCCAACATGTATAAAGTTTGTAAAAAAAAATGTTTCTTTTGTATTCTATGCAGTTCTTATCGATGTAATATTACGGTTACAGCCACTTCTAATTACTATGTGTACTTTGACGTGCCTTATAGAGGGTAGAGCAAATAAAAGTGGCACGGACGCGTGGATACGATTGGACTTGGATGTAAGAATATAAACATACCGTGTGAAGTGCACACCACGTGTACACCTGCCACGTGATCCCCGCCGGTTCAGAGTGCAGTGCAGCCTGTGTCAGTGTGAGTGGAGCAGTGCAAAGGGGACGACTGTACTCACATTGGAGTAGCGGGTGTTTGTTGAGGAGAGTTACGTGACAACAAAGCTGTGGAAACGGTGTCGTCAGCTGTTTGGTGAGAAGTTTAAAGGTGTCAAAGTGCACGCAAGGGGTGCCATACAACGCTTAGTCCGAAAATGGCGTCAGGCATAATCTGTTTTGAACAAGTAGAAACACATGCCGAAACGTGCTGACACCCCAGAAAATGTGACTGCAGGTCACCAGTAAATACTTCAGAGTCCTACCAAATCAACGTGACACCTGTTGCAAGAGACCGGTATATCAGGTCGATCATGTGAAGGAACATTCTACCTGCACCTGCACATGCATGCTTACCGAGTGTCTGTTGTTCATGCATTAAAACCAACAAATGTTCCTCAGCACCTCCAGTTTCGTGAGTAGCTGTTCACTGAGATAACACTCAACGGCTTGGACATGGATTGTTCTGTACGTATGATAAATCTGGGTTTCACCTGAGTGGTTATGTCAGCTCACAGTATCACAGGTTCTAGCCAGAGGAGAAGCCACATAACTCCCACTAAACGCCATTGCATGATCAGAAGGTTGGGGTTTCGTATGCAGTGTCTCCACGCCGCAATATTGATCCCATCTTCTTTCATCAGACGCTGACTTACATTGCCAACATTTCCAAACCATTTGTGGCAGTATTAACGGAGGAGTAAAAGACGTACAGTTACTTCCAACAGGATGGAGCAACCGCCCATACAGCCGGCCAAACCATGGAGCACATTTATGCAGTCTTCACGCCTGACGCCGTTATTGGCAAAGGTCAGTGGTTGCGGCCCTAGCTGGCCACCCACGTCACCTGACCTATCAGTATCGGATTAGTTTGTGTGAAGAGCCCTCAAGCCTAAGGTCTAAGGTGTATCACAACAGCCCCCATAGTCTTCAAAAGGTGCAGCAAATGATTTCGGATGAGACTGCAGGAATTCCAGCAGTCCAGTTTCGATCCGCCTTCAGCAACTTCCCGAGCAGGACTCAAAAGCGCCAAGTGATGAATGGTGGTCACTTTCAACATCTGATATTGTCAGATTAGTGCTGTATTTCCCTTCCTCTGCTGTGTTTCTTTGTACCCTGGAACTCTGTTCTCTAGGTCACTTTTATTTGCCCCACCCTGTGTTATGTAGTTGACCTCTAATGTAATAATTTACAAAATTAATTATACAAAGGAGGTGCAGCGCAACAGTAACAAGATCAGAAAATGTCAGAATCAGTATGAAATTCCGCAAAGCAACTGCGCAATTTTGACGTGAAAATTTATTTGCAAACTAGAGAGAGATTCTAGATTTCTTTGTAAAGTCACACATAACATCATGAATTGTGTTCATGTATATCACTTAAAATCAGTTCAGGACAACTCCTTACCTTGGATTTACATCCAAATTTTTCATTCACTTCTATATCTCTATAAATATTCTCAGTTTCACGTACTTTTGTGATGAGCTTACTCACAAAAATATCGTGAATTTTTAATTTTATTCTGTTAGTTGTGATCTAATCTTACTATTGTTAAGGACATAATTTTAATCCTCAAAGGTGTTGTACTGACACACATTGTGAAGTGGATGATGAAGTGTTACTGGAAACCAGAGAATGTGTATGAGAATGAAATATTCACTCTGCAGCGGAGTGTGCGCTGATATGAAACTTCCTGGCAGATTAAAACTGTGTGACGGACCGAGACTCGAACTCGGGACCTTTGCCTTTCGCGGGCAAGTGCTTTACCAACTGAGCTACCCAAGCACGACTCACGCCCCGTCCTCCGCAATATCCTTTCTTTCAGGAGTGCTAGTTCTGTAAGTTTCGCAGGAGAGCTTCTGTAAAGCTTGAAAGGTAGGAGACGAGGTACTGGCAGAAGTAAAACTGTGAGGACGGGGCGTGAGTCGTGCTTGGGTAGCTCAGTTGGTAGAGCACTTGCCCGCGAAAGGCAAAGGTCCCGAGTTCGAGTCTCGGTCCGGCAAACAGTTTTAATCTGCCAGGAAGTTTCAATATGTATGAGGTTCGACGACTTTGGAGTACTGAGTTTGGAACATCGCCACCTTCATGGTTAACAATTACGAGATTTCGAGACAAGTTTAAAGTCGAAGGTGCACGATGTGAAGAATGGACGTACTAGGAGAAGGAGATGTTCAACAGATAACGAGAGTGTGGCTGCAGTGGTTCAGCGACACGCACAATCCCCGAAAACGTCTGTGAAGCAATGCTATCATGAGTTTGGGATCAGCAAAACGAGTGTTCACAGAATTTCGTGGACTCGCAGGTGGAAGCTTTACTTTCTGACACTTCTCCACTCTCTGAATGATGGATATCTCGGTACGTGAAGTGAATTTTCTGAGTGTGTTATCATGTATCAATATACACTGCGACACTTCTCAGAGATCTGCAGGAAGATGATCCCAATAGGCAAACTGAAATTTTTGAGTGGATCATCAACGTGTTTACTCCACGAAAACGGCAAATGGGTGGGAGAGCGGTGTGCTGACCCCACATCGCTCCATATCCGCATTCGATGACGCCTTTGCCCTGAGGATGACACAGCGGACGTTTCCGAGGCCTGTTCGGACGGCGTTTAGTTTTCGTCAATATGTTTGAAGCAGGTGAATATTTCCATTATCTAATTCTTAGGTCAGACGAAGTGAGCTTTAAACTTCATGGAACAATTAATCGCCATAACTGGAGTATCAGTCTGCTGTGGTCTGAAACTTCCTGGCAGATTAAAAGTGTGTGTCGGACCGAGACTCGAACTCGGACCTATGTCTTTCATGTGCAAGTGCTCTACGGACAGAGCTACCAAGCACAACTCACAACCTCTCCTCGCAGCTTTACGTTTGCCAGTACCTCGTCTCCTACCTGTGATTTGTCGTCTAGAGGCTTGACTGAGATTAACTGATGTTTTTCATACACCTTTCACCAACTCACAAACAGTCACCTAACAACCTGGCATAGGCCTCTGACTACGCTACAGATCAATATTTCACCACAACTAAGATTTCCTGTTCATTACCATCTTTGAACATAGCTCATTTCTCAGGCTACGCTACAGATCAATCTATCAATTCAACATGTTGTTGTGGTCTTCAGTCCTGAGACTGGTTTGATGCAGCTCTCCATGCTACTCTATCCTGTGCAAGCTTTTTCATCTCCCAGTACCTACTGCAACCTACATCCTTCTGAATCTGCTTAGTGTATTCATCTCTTGGTCTCCCCCTACGATTTTTACCCTCCACGCTGCCCTCCAATACTAAATTGGTGATCCCTTGATGCCTCAGAACATGTCCTACCAACCGATCCCTTCTTCTGGTCAAGTTGTGCCACAAACTTCTCTTCTCCCCAATCCTATTCAATACTTCCTCATTAGTTACGTGATCTACCCATCTAATCTTCAGCATTCTTCTGTAGCACCACATTTCGAAAGCTTCTATTCTCTTCTTGTCCAAACTATTTACCGTCCATGTTTCACTTCCATACATGGCTACACTCCATACAAATACTTTCATAAATGACTTCCTGACACTTAAATCTATGCTCGATGTTAACAAATTTCTCTTCTTCAGAAACGCTTTCCTTGCCATTGACAGTCTACATTTTATATCCTCTCTACTTCGACCATCATCAGTTATTTTGCTCCCCAAATAGCAAAAATCCTTTACTACTTTAAGTGTCTCATTTCCTAATCTAATTCTCTCAGCGTCACCCGACTTAATTCGACTACATTCCATTATCCTTGTTTCGCTTTTGTTGATGTTCACCTTATATCCTCATTTCAAGACACTGTCCATTCCATTCAACTGTTCTTCCAAGTCCTTTGCTGTCTCTGACAGAGTTACAATGTCATCGGCGAACCTCAAAGTTTTTATTTCTTCTCCATGGATTTTAATACTTACTCCGAATTTTTCTTTTGTTTCCTTTACTGCTTGCTTAATATACAGATTGAATAGCATCGGGGAGAGGCTACAACCCTGTCTTACTCCCTTCTCAACCACTGCTTCCCTTTCATGTCCCTCGACTCTTATAACTGCCATCTGGTTTCTGCACAAATTGTAAATAGCCTTTCGTTCCCTGTATTTTACCCCTGCCACCTTTAGAATTTGAAAGAGAGTATTCCAGTCAACATTGTCAAAAGCTTTCTCTAAGTCTACAAATGCTAGAAACGTAGGTTTGCCTTTCCTTAATCTTTCTTCTAAGATAAGTCGTAAGGTCAGTATTGCCTCACGTGTTCCAGTATTTCTACGGAATCCAAACTGATCTTCCCCGAGGTCGGCTTCTACTAGTTTTTCCATTCGTCTGTAAAGAATTCGTGTTAGTATTTTGCAACTGTGGCTTATTAAACTGATTGTTCGGTTATTTTCACATCTGTCAACACCTGCTTTCTTTGGGATTGGAATTATTATATTCCTCTTGAAGTCTGAGGGTATTTCGCCTGTTTCATACATCTTGCTCACCAGATGGTAGAGTTTTGTCAGGACTGGCTCTCCCAAGGCCGTCAGTAGTTCCAATGGAATGTTGTCTACTCCTGGGGCCTTGTTTCGACTCAGGTCTTTCAGTGCTCTGTCAAACTCTTCACGCAGTATCGTATCTCCCGTTTCATCTTCATCTACATCCTCTTCCATTTCCATAATATTGTCCTCAAGTACATCACCCTTGTATAGACCCTCTATATACTCCTTCCACCTTTCTGCTTTGCCTTCTTTGCTTAGAACTGGATTTCCATCTGACATACAATTCAACATACAATTCAAAAAATTATATATAGAAAAAAATATTGTCAGCGTTCTATTCTCTTCCTGTTTGCCCATGTATAACTTTACACGCCACAACAGCCGAATGTCACGGTATGAAGCCGATATCCGGTATCACTAGGTTTAGTTGACCACAAAATTTGCCCTCCCTCCAAATTTAACACGCTAGGTAGCTGCCTAGCAGTTCCAGTGAGGAATGTGGTTGTCAACGAGCCATCGTTTGGGGTACGACAGCACGTGACCAATGCAGAGACGCTCGCAATGTCCGATCGCGTCGAAATTAGGTGCAAGCGGAGTGAGTGGTGGGCTCTATCGCTAATGAGCTGGTGTTACAAGAGCTGTGCTCTCTGGCGAGCTGCCTTAGATAGCCGACACAGTTCGCCACCCAGCTAGGGCCATGCTGAGGTAATCTTGCAACCCTGGCAGAACTGCCACCCCATAAAACTATCTTCCTACAATTTTTCCAACCCAGATTTAGCAGCTTTATAATTTTCTAAGTAGGTTAGATAAATTTATTAATAAATGAAATTAATTTCCTACATGTGTCCACATTTTTGTGAGTATTTAGCGAATCAAATTGTCTACACAAAATTATTTTGTTTATTATGCAGTTTCGACTACTGCCATCATCAGACAGCTGTAATTAATATTAGAGGAACATAAAGAGCGACAGGTTTTTGCTATAGAGCAACAAGTTGTCTCTGTGTTAAAAGCAATGCTGAATAGGGACGTCAACCAACACTTTGACTCATAAAATATGAACAAAGATAAATGTTCCCACCGACCGGTGGCGCTATTGAGGGGGATTTTGCTTTCAGATTTTATTTTACTGTTTATATCCTTTCTTCAAAAAATGGCTCTGAGCACTATGGGACTCAACATCTTAGGTCATAAGTCCCCTAGAACTTAGAACTACTTAAACCTAACTAACCTAAGGACAGCACGCACACTCATGCCCGAGGCAGGATTCGAACCTGCGACCGTAGCAGTCCCGCGGTTCCGGACTGCAGCGCCAGAACCGCTAGACCACCGCGGCCGGCTATCCTTTCTTCCTACATACTTATAGAAAGACAGATAGTCTTTAAAATACATGAACATTCAAAATTCAAACTGTTAAACGTGATTTAAATGGGTAGAATTGTGTAGCAATCAAATTAGTTTTTTAAATGAGACCAATTAGTCCATGCGTGGAGTTCGTCAAAGTAAGAACAAGTATTCATTGAATGTTGTACATATTAATATCTGTCGAACAGCTGCTCAATTCACCACCAAGGGGCGACCTGGCAGCGGATGAAACGGTTCTTCATCCATATATTACACAAATTGAAAAGAGGGCTTAAAACAAAAAAAGCAGAAGACAATAAGTGATGATTTTTTAAAAACACATTACTGGACAATGTTCGTGATTTTTACAAAAAATGGGTGACAAAATGAAGATTTAAAAAGAAACACTGGTGGCCAGTATTGTTGATTTTTTAAACTTTATAGATGTTTTTATGTTATACTTAAAATAAAATCACTGATGATAACGTGAATGATGTTATGGTGTAACAGTGATGCTTGTGATGCATGAAAATGTCCACGGTTATGATGAAGGTGCAATGATGATTATGGGCTTTGTGGAACCACAGGTAGCAAATGAGCGTCAGAAAGGCAGAGGAAGTAGTAGGGAGGAAAATGGACCAATTGTTAGAGGTAGAAAATTGTGACTAGGAGTGGAAAGACGGCTATATCTTGGGAGGGATTTCATCTTTGATGAGTGGCAGATGGTTAACAACACTGTAGCAGGAGAGGAAGGATAAAGCAGAAAGGTGCATGATAAGCGGCATAAGGATATAAGTGGCGTAGCAGGGTACCTGGATTGGTGATAAGTGGGCTGCTGGGACTGGGGTTTGTCAGTAATGCATCCAAAGGTGCTTGAGCAAGAGAATAAGGTGTGGGAAGCGGATTAGTTGGTGTGGATTGATAGTTGGGGAAAGTAGGCAGATGCGGAAATCGAGATGGAGTGCATGTCTTTCTAGGATTTCAAGGGACTTGTAGAATTTAGTGGAGGCAGAAATTCAGCAACATTGTTGTAGGTGAGAATGGGCCTGATGAGGGACTTATGGGTGATGATAATGGTGGAAGATTCTAGATCGCAGGTGCACTCTGTTAGCAGTTTCGGTTGGTTTTGAGCTTTGTGTTGGATGGTAAGGAGACGTGCATTCCGTGTTATGAGGAGCAGTCAAATGAAAAATGAGTATCCGCCACCATAGGACCATGGAAGGGTTCGATTCAGAAATAATCACCACATCCATTACGACATTTATCACAACGGGACACGAGATGAGCAATTCTTGTTTCGTAGAACGCAGTCAGCTGCTGACAGATTCTCAATCGCATCCACTCTCGCACTTCCTCGTCCAACTGAGACTGACGGCGATGCATGTCTTTCGTCAGGTCACCAAAGATGTTCAAATCACATGGTGAAATATCCAGGAGGATGTTGTAGTGTTTCGCAACCAAATCGCTGAAGCATGGCCTTCGTCCGACTGGCAGTGTGTGGGTGGGCATTATAGTGCAATAGGGTGATTCCGTCAGACAGCATTCCGACAGACCAAGGGCAAAGGGCAAATCATCTCCCCCTCCAGAGAAGTAGAAACGTAAAGCTACTCACACAAGTTCTGGTAAGGTTATGATGACCATTTCTTCGACTGCAGGGCCCCACTGCTTGTTGAGTTCCTCGAGCATAGAGCCACAATCAGTGCGCAACACTATGAGGGTACTTTGCAAAATCAAATGTGTGTGAAATCTTATGGGACTTAACTGCTAAGGTCATCAGTCCCTAAGCTTACACACTACTTAGCCTAAAGTATCCTAAGGACAAACACACAACCAGGACTCGAACCTCCGCCGTGACCAGCCGCACAGTCCATGACTACAGCGCCTCAGACCGCTCGGCTAACCCCGCGCGGCGATACTTTGCAGAAACTGCACGTGTCATAAAGTCAAAACGCCCAGGAATGCTGTTGGACGGAATCATCCTGTTGCACGATAACGCTTGCCCCCAAACAGCCAGTTGGACGAAGACTACACCTCAGCAATTTCTTTGGGGAACACTGCAGCATCCTCTGCACAGCCCAGGTCTTTGTCTTTGTGTGTTTTCCCATCTTACGTGACTTGAAGTAAGATATATGTGAATGTCCGTTTCAGTCGGAGGAGGAAGTGCAAGAGGGGGTGCGGTTGTGGACCCGTCAGTGGCTGACCGCATTCTATGAAACGTTCTAAACGTTTCTAAAAATCTGAAAGTAAAATGAAATCTTCATCTCTCTGTTTATGAGTCCTGTACATTGGTTTTAGTACGATGTATAATAAAGAACAGATTTTATTTCTTCTTCAGTTACTAATGGTGCACAAATTATCTAAGTAAAAATAAAAGAAAAGGGCTATAGCTAAGAGTTGAGGAAATATCTCTTTCCAGGAATTGTGTTTTCATTATAATTTTATTTTGTATTTCCTTTCTTTGAGCATAGCAAAATCGCTATTTACGTCACTAAATTAAAGTTCAGTCGGTGCCTCCTATTCCATCGCCAAACCAGCTAAATTTAAGTCTACTTAAAAAAAAAAACATAACTGTCTACAGGCGTAACGACCAACAATTCCCATAATGGCGTCAATTAGTCAATTAGCCACAGAAAGCTTATTCTTGAATTCTTTTTTTTTTATTTACACAGCAGATCGTACCGATCTAAACTTGGGAGCAACAAAAGAACTCGTTGGAGGGGTCAAGTAAATTATATATTCCATTCACGTTTTCTGCTTGTATTCTCCACCGTCGGGTCAAGCACCATTCTTCTGTCGGCAGATTACTTCAGCACCCTGTCGTCTGCCTTTGAAATCCTACGATACCATTAGGCTGCGGTGACAGTGGCACCGATATTGGTGGATTCCGCCGACGACCGACATCGGCCGAAGACGACAGGTCTTTCAAATCAGTACGCCACTACGTGCGCGGTCACATTGAAGCCGATCTCATTGTCCGAAATTCTAGGCGAAATTCAGACCAGTTTGTTTTATGCGCTAAAATCGAACGGTGGCCTTAAACATGAAGTGGGCTGTGAGAAGCTGGTAAGTTTAGTAAGTTTAGTCCAAGAAAGCGTGAGTTTGTAGCATCCTGACGATGAAAAATATCATAATCGGGTTACAGTTGGAATCTATGGACTGAAATCGCATGTTTATTGGAAACCACAAGTAGGCAAAATCTTTATCGAAAATTTTAGAGTGAATTGTATTCTCAAAAAGTAATCTGTTCAATTGTGAACGGTGACAATCTTACACTTATAGTTACTGGAATTGACCTTTTTTGTGTTGTGGTAGGCGGATATTAGCTGTGCACAATCATTATTACTGCATATTGGCGATTTCATGCCAGTAGGGTGGTGACTGTATCTTAAGTGGTTTGCAGGTGTGGTGTCTGTGTTTCCACTTTTCAGTGCTTGAGGCGTCAGAGAATCTTGTTCTTAAGTTTATGCTTGTTTTCACACGTAAGCTGAATGACAGCCATTGAAGGTTAATTGACATATGTCTACACAACTTCAAATAAATACAGCAAAACAGATTGTAATCTTCCTTTTCAAGGTCGCCATGAATCGCCTCGAGTATGTAGGTCTAACATAAAGTTTTTCCCTCCGTCTCCTACATTTGTAAAACTTGTTTGGTAATTCCAGTAACTGAGGACAGAGTGCACAGTACTCGTCACTTTCTTTTCGAGACAGATATAGATTGTTCACATTCGTCCGGCGTCCTTTTAATAACTAAAGTCGCAGTGTAGCACTCATCTCCAAGAACAGAGGCGTCGAGGTATGCATCACACCCTAGGCTAAAATCTCACCCGGCGATTACTGACAACGACTGTCTTTTCTCTGCGTCAGTTTTTGCAGTGTCCAGATCCCCGTGACGTCAACGTGGTGTTTCCGAAAACAAATGTTTTAGCCGCGGTTTTCCGGCCGCGAAAGCGAGCCGCAACAATGTGGGAGGCTCCACAGATCGCTTTGTACTAACATTCCTTCACATTTGATCCAGGAATGTTTAAATTTATTTCTTATTTTTTCATTTTTATTTTTTTATTTATTGGTTTGGCCTACTAAGGACCTTAAGAAATAGCTTACGTCTTCTTTCTTTCCTCCTTTCTTTCTTTCCAGTAGTTTTTCATTCTTCCCGTGAGGTTTTCTCTTCTTTCTTCTGCCCATACTGCATCTGTCGTTTTCTTTGTTTTCTCCTGGAAGGCCTTGAAACTTTTTACTTTTGCTCTAAACTTTTCTCTCGCTCATATTTATTCCTTCGTTATTTCCATTTCTCTCAGGGTTGCGTTAGCTTCTTTGATCCACTTCACTGATCTTTTTGGGTTTCTGTTAAAAATTCTACTTATTATCCTCTTTTCATCTACTCTTTTCAAGTGCCCATAGAATACAACTCTACTCTTCCACATTGTGTCAGATGTTGGTTCTATTTCGTCATAAACTTTTTATTACTTCTTTATTTCCCAGTATCTTCCTTTCTTGCTTTACACAATGTAGTCTTGGAGCTCTAATATTTAGGAATGTTTGGACGAAATCTAAACCTTTATCTTTCAAATTTTGAAATTCCTTTTCAAAAATTTGGAAAAACAACACTGTTTTTTCTCCGTGAACTTGCTTCCTGCAGTTACGTATTCGTTTCTCAATCTGCTCGTCAGGTGGTCATGCCATTATTATGCTATTTTGCATTTTTTAAATGGCCTCGGCATTAACTCCGTTCTCAATTCAGGCACAACCAATTCATACACTCATCTCATTTTCTTTGTATCGGGTAGCTATGACCATCCTTGAGAAGACACGGCTTCCCTTTCGTTATAGTACCTAATGACATTATTCACAGTATATAGAGCTTACGTGGCTTAGGCCTACGAAACTATACGGATAGGAATGCTGTCGGCGAGGACCCTGCCTGACTGACCGTGACAACACTTCTGCTGCTGGTGAGTGACTGGCGCAAATCAGCAGTGAGGAAGGCTCTAGCCAGAGAACCCACAATGGAAATCTGGTTGGCGCCTACAAACGAGTCGGAAAATCCACGTAGCCGTTTTTACGACCCCTCTCTGCCCGCATCCTTGGTGGGGGGGGGGGGGGGGGGGGCTATCTCGCCAACCCTTCTGTACGGCCATGTAACCAACACTGCAGTGTGGTCAATCAATCTCCTAGTAACACCACATGTTGGTTCCGGTTATTCAAATGGGCTCCATCATTTGGTTCACACTTGTAGGTTTCTGCTCTGGTGCAACGAACTTCAGCTCCCAACGACTTCGGCTTGTTATGGCGTTTTCACAGGTCACACGATGCACTGTGGCACACTCCTCACCCGCTTAGCTACTGCTCCCGCCTGCACCTGGGGCTGTAACTAGGGTTGCCAAGTATCCGGCTTTAGCCTGACATTTCCGACTCTTTGCGGTTGTGTGCCGCCAAATGCCTACAAGCCCGGCCTGTCCGGATTTTGTTAGGCTTTTTAGCGGTGAAGTAGAGGACGCACAAGTAAGGCCCGTTCCAAGCTAATGGCGTAATTTCGAGGAAAAAGCATAATGAGAAATAAGAAGGATATGTAAGTGTACGAACCAGTGCTATTCCCTTCGTCTATGTCCTACGTTTTTCTTCGTAGGCCGAGCGAGCCTAACACATTATTTTACTAGCACGCTACGTGCAGAGGGAGTGAAGAGAAGTACAAGGGCATGCTGAAAAGTAACGTCTCCGAATTTTTTATGTAAAACTCTTGCAGCTTTTTAAATACAAAAAACGTTACTTACATTCTTATATTTATTCTTGATGTACACGTACTTGCAGCCTTTTGCTACTAGAAGGCTCCGAATTGTAGCTTGTAATATAGCAGTTTGTAACATAACTATGTCGGTGTATGAGAAATAGCGTGCTGTAATCGAGTTTTTAATTCGTAGAGTTCATCCATACGTGGGGCACCCTCTACTTCAGCATGTCAGTGACAGACCACCCACGAGTGCTGCGACATCTGCATCAGTTCGACGCCCTGCGTCCACTGTCATCGATTTCTTTTGTTGGGTTTCGGGCCGTGCCCAGTCGACCATCTCAATTGAAATGTGCATTACGACAATACAACATTTTCGTAGCAATCTGCCGCACTGATCCCGCCCCTACAGAGGTGGACATGACTGATCATCTTTCGTACAGTCCGACTTGGCCCCCTCCGGTTTTCATCTTTTTCCAAAACTTAAAGAACATCTTAGAGGACTTCAACTATAGTGACGAAGCGGTGCAGGCAGAGGTGGGGTTGTGGCTCCGTCAACAAAGTCAAACGTTCTACGGTGATGGTAGCAACAAATCGGTCTGTCATTGGGAGAAATGTGTTCTTCGCTACGGTGACTGTGTTGAGAAATAAATATGTAGCCGTGAAGAATAAAGATGTGGAACGTTAATGTTTGTTTTATTTAAAAAGCTTTAAGGGTTTTAGCATAAAAAATCGGAGGCATTACTTTTCAGCCAGCCCTCATAGAATGTGCCAATCAACCGATGCGAACCCACCAAAAAAACTATGGTTACTTGTTTATTTATTTCTTATTTATTTATTTATTTTTTATTTATTTATTTATTTCTCGATAAGTCTCATTGAAATTACGAAAATTAATTAATATCTTTTCGTTTTTCGTCCCAGAAGAATAAAAATTTGTTTATTTTGTGTAACAAAGGATTCTTAGTTTACTTTAACCTAAGATTATCTTTCGAAGAGGATTTACCCGCTAAAAAGACCGCCAAATTATAACGCTGCTTATTGATTGGTTTTCGGTTTAAGCACCATTAAAATGATCTCGCAAAACAAAACTGCGGTTCTAGGCGCTTCAGTCCGGCACCACGCGGCTGCTACGGTAGCAAGTTCGAATCCTGCCTCGGGGATGGATGTGTGTGACGTCCTCAGGTTAGTTAGGTTTAAATAGTTCTAAGTCTAGGGGACTGATGACCTCAGATGTTAAGTCCCATAGTACTTAGAGCCATTTAAAAAAACTGATTGCATTTGATTAGTAATAAACGACTGAAAACACCCAACTTTCTCTATTTCCATTTAAAATAAGTAGTCCGTTTCTTAAGGTAAAATGTCCAGCTAACATAACGCCGAGTTTCGATTTTCTAGTTTTGAACTTGGCAATCTTATCTGTACCGGGCTCTTAACCTAAAGTAATCGCTTCTGTGGCTTTGTGATCCACGCATTTTCCATGCTGAAGTGATACTGTCTTCACTGACAGTTGATCCCAAACCAAGGCAGTACCAGCAATGCGCATTAGCACCCCACGTCTGGCACATTTGTACGGCCATGTATGGCAATGCACACCAATCCAAGCACACACAAGAAACACCAAAGCAAAGGTACGCCAGCGATCGGCCACAAATCCAGAAAAACCAGTGGTGACATAGGAGACAGGCTCTCTGCTGACCGAAACTGGAAGTTATTTTTTTTAAAGAAAAGAAAAAAATACATTTTATTATTTCTGACTTTCATGTTTGAAGGAAACGAAGACTACTCGAAACTCTTAATCTATATTTCTAAGTTAAGAGAGAAACTCCTATAGCTAGGTGTGATACGAAACAAAGAGTTGTTGAAATGCAAATCTCGCTTAACACCTCTGAACGTCATTTAGGCCACCCAGGATGTGCATAATATCATTTAATAATGAGGATACCCACAACTGAACACAAGAAAACTTTGCTCAGAAGTCGCTATTTGTATCCAGTATGTGACGCTTTACCTTTTCTACAAAGAGCGAACCCAACCGAAGGGTGGCATACAAGGCGCAAAAAACTCAACCTGGAGAGCGAAAAGTTTAGGTAATTTTGAGAGCAGAGCAATTCACTTCTGACAGCGATGTTAATCCTTTGGAAGCTTGACAGGAGCTAGTAACCACAGCCTCTGACCAACATTCGTGTTTTCTAAATGCAGGCACAGCTTGACCGAGAGGCAACGTACCTTGGTGAGATCATCTCCGTACCATTCTTCAGCGTAGCCTATTTCGGCTGCGTCCAGCTTGAAGTTCCAGAGGCCATCTAGAGACTTCACCTCCCTGGACTCGGATTCTCTGGGATACAGCACGCCACCTTTCGCGACTGGCGCCAAGGCCGCTGTAGCAAGCAATAGACAAAGTCTCCACATTCCGACGATAGTGTCCTGTGAACAAGACAATGAATCGAAATAATTAACGTTTTTTGAGTATTCGGGGAACCCTCTTACTTACATAGAGGAATTTCAGAAGCCAAGCATATCTTTAAATGGAGAAAAGTAAAGCGTCACTTACAGTTTGCTTTTTGTTTTTCAAAATGGCAGAAACATTATTCGCCGAACAATTAGTTGTAATCAAATAATATATGCGAAATCTTTCAGTACATCAGAGAAACTGACAACAAACCCCGAACTGAAAAAAAAAGAAAACTTGCAGAATATGGGACAAAAAGGTTAACGAGAATTGCTGCCGACCAGTCTACGGAATGAGAACAAAAGAAGAAAGCAGAAGACCATCCTAGTTATCGAAGAGTGATGTGATGACTGTAAGGGAGGGGAAAAGGAGGAGGAAATTAGTGCTTATGTCCCGTCGACAACGAGGTCATTAGATACGGAGCACAAGCTCGGATTAGGGACGGATGGGGAAGGAAATCGGCCGTGCCCTTTCAAAGGAACCATCCGGACACTTGCCTGAAGCGATTTAGGGAAATCACAGAGAACGTAAATCAGGATGACCGGACGTGGCTTTGAGCCACCGTTCTCCCGAATGTGAGTCCTGTGTGGTAGCTACTGCGCCACCTCGCTCAGTGACTGTGAGGGGATTGTGAGATCACTGGAAAATCTGAGAAAAAATATGAAACAATGGAAAGTCCAGGTTGGAAAACCAACACTGTAATGAAAAGGATATATCACTAATCACTGTAAAGATGACACTCTGAATTGTAGACAGGCTGCTCCGGCCAGAGATAGCTATCATGTGAGCGTGTGGTGTGCTTTCTTTTGTGCCTGTGTGTGTTTTCCTTTCTGAAGAAGGCTTTGACTGGAAGCTCTGTGTGTAAAGTCTTTTCGTTGTGCCTGTTTGCACCTCAAAGTGTCACCTTTCTGGTGAGGAGCAATGTATCTTTTTCGTAATATTGTCGATACAAAATATGACTAAGCTGAATTTTAATTGTTAGGCTTCATGAAGTGGAACTAGGCAATGCGTTCCAGTCTCGATAGTGACTTCATCTTCGGAAAATGTTGTAAATGGGATCTGAATCGTGACTGACAGGAAAGTGTGAAGCGACTACGAGCAATACCATGACGTGTATTTTTCCTGTCAACTACAGTTATTACAAGGGTGATATGACTGCACGGGTCGCAACTCGAGTATATCGCAATTGGAACAAAGTACAAACATCATGTTCTGCCAAAAACGAGGAAAAACCGCTACCGAAACGTTTCAAATGAGCGTGTTTCGTAGGGGAGAGACAGTTTGAAGGATGATGGAAGTACTGGCCGACCACAAACGGTCTGAAGTGAATCAAGATTGAAGAGTAGTAAAGTTGCTGTGCGCCAGCCACTGCCAAATGGTAGACGATCTCACAGGTGCAGTCGGACGTCGGCCACGCTATGTGCTACGAAATTCTGACTGATGATCTGAACATGTGTGTTAGAACCTGGTGATTGCTTGACGACTTATGGGGACCTGGCCAATAATACTGACGATGATTCGGCGTTTCTCAGCCAGATCCTACCTGGAGACGAAACATGATGTTTCTTGTACGATCCACAACTGAAGCCCCAATCCGCGACCTGGGAAACGCAAGTACCACCGCAACAGAAAAACCACGACAAGACAGGTCAAAAGGCAAGATGAAGATTGAAGTGTTTTTTTTATTCAAATGGAATAGTTCACATGGAATTCATCCCATATGATGCTACGGGAAACGAAAGCCGCTACAAGGAGCTCCTTGACATTTACACGATTCAGTTCGTCATAAGCATCCTGAGCTTTGGATTGGGAAGAACTTGCTGTTGCTAAACAACAACGCTCCTGCACATTGCCCTGTCTTCGTCCCAGAGAAAATTGCCAGGTGACAGGTCATCGTTTTGCCACACCTTCCGTAGTCATCTCATACCGCAATATTCGATTTTTGTCTCTTTCTCCACAAGAAAGCACACTTATGTGGGTGTAGATTTTATTCAGCCAAAGAGAAACCCCGAGGGACCTCCATGCCAGCATGTTTGAGAGGTGTTTCCAGCAGCTAAACTGAAGCGCCAAAGAAACTGGTACAGGCTTGCGTATTCAAATACAGAGTTATGTAATCAGGCAGAATACAGCGGTGTGGTCGGTAACGCCTATATAAGACAACAAGAGTCTGGCGCAGTTGTTAGATCGGTTACTACCGCTACAATGGTAGGTTATCAAGATTTAAGTGAGTTTGAACGTGGTGTTATAGTCGGCGTACGAGCGATGTGACACAGCATCTCCGAGGCAGCGATGAAGTGGGGATTTCCCCGTACGACCATTTCACGAGTGTACCGTGAATATCAGGAATCCGGTAAAACATCAAATCTCCGACATCGCTGCGGCGGGAAAAATGATCCTGCATGAACGGGACCAACGACGACAGAAGAGAATCGTTCAGCGTGACAGATGTGCAACCCTTCCGCAAATTGCTGTAGATTTCAATACAGGGCCATCAACAAGTATCAGAGAGCGAACCATTCAACGAAAAATCATCGATATGGGCTTTCGGAGCTGAAGGCCCACTCTTGTACCCTTAACGACTGCACGACACAAAGCTTTACGCCTCGCCTGGGACCATCAACACCGACATTGCACTGTTAATCACTGGAAACATGGTGCTTCGTCGGACGAGTCTCGTTTCAAATTGTATCGAGCAGATGGACGTGTACAGGTATCGAGACAAACTCATGAATCCATGGACCCTGCACGTCAGCAGGGGACTGTTCAAGCTGTTGGAGACTCTGCCGGGGTGTGGGGCGTAAGCAGTTGGAGTGATATGGGACCCCTGATACGTGTAGATGCGACTCGACAGGGGACACGTAAGTAAGCATCCTGTCTGATCACCTGCATCTATTCATGTTCATTGTGCATTCCGATGGACTTTCACAATTCCAACAGAACAAAGCGACACTCCACACGTCCAGAATTGCTACAGTGTGGCTCCAGGAGCTCTCTTCTGAGTTTAAACACTTCCGCTGGTCACCAGACTCTCCAGACACGAATATTATTGAGCATATCTGGAATGCCTTGCAACGTGCTGTTAGAAGAGATCTCCACCACCTCGTACTCTTATGGATTTATTGCCAGCCCTACAGGATTCATGGTTTCAGTTCCCTCCAGCATTACTTCAGACATTAGTCGAGTTCATGCCACGTCGTGTTGCGGCACTTCTGCCTGCTCATGGGGGCCCTACGCGATGCGATATTAGGGGGGGGGGGGGGCTTCATTGTATGTGGACGTTGGAAGATGACCATAGCGGCCAACAGTGGCCACTTTGAGGGAGGATAAGGATCTATTTAATTCTATATTCTATGCTGTAGCCCTATGGCCTTCAGGCCAAAAGCTAATTAAAATGAATAGGTGCACGCCATGGCTGTATGGCTTTCTGGCCACACACACAGACACACACAGACACTCTCTCTCTCTCTCTCTCTCTCTCTCTCTCTCTCCCCCTCTCTCCAGTAAAGAAAAACAACTAAGAAGAGCACACGCCTTGCTACGCGGTATCTTTTGAGACATCAGCGTTCTTGCGAGTGCTTACATCCCAGGCGTTTAAGTCCCAAGACTTGTTGACTTTAGCAGTACAACAGGCCTGGCCAAAGAGTGCTCCGGCTGCCTTCCTGCCTAGCACTCCGAGCACAGTGATGAGTACGACTGAAGGGTGAGGGCAGAAGGGGAAGGAAAAAGCTGCGGCTAGACGCTGCTAGTGCGAGGCAGTCAGCTTTTAATAGTTTGCTAACAATATCAATTTACCTTCTGCATTAGGAATGCCATGCAAAGTGCTTAATACGCTATCACAGAACTATGAGATGGGAAGACATTCATTGGGACACCAGTACAATAACACCGACAAAAATTATATAATGCACTTGTCTTCTGATGAACAAGCTTGAATGCTGGCTGAACTTAATGCAGCTATTAGGGAAAGAACTGAGTAAAGGGCAAATACAGCAGTGACAAAATCTTTTACTGTCAACATCACCAATTACTTGAATCACTGGAAACGGATACAGCAGACAAAATTGATGCTAACAAACAAAAAGTAATCCAATGGGAAAAGCAGCTTCACGTCCATGACGTTGAACAGTTATCAGAAGTCAAGGCAGTCGTTTGTGGACCAGACATAACTGACTGCGTTTCCATGACTGAGACACTTCATCTGGAGTTCAGTAAGAGGTTTCAAGGCTTTGCACGTGGAAGATAAATTTCGTTTTATTTGTTAGGCCATCCTCTCTTTTGGCTGCTGATGTACGTACTCATTATCTCCAACTTTAGCTGACAGATGTACAGTGCAGCACCAGGATCAGTGACCTGTTTTTACTATCCAGAAATTTTCAAGACTCCTATAAAATGTTACCTCAAGAGCAATAGCCTTGACTGCACAGTCAAGCCGCTTAAGTTATTTCAGTATATGGTTCAACACATATGTACAAACACTTTTTGTCCGTTACGAAATTGAGAAAGTTCTACCAACGTTCAGCTTTACCAAATTTTAATCTGATTAACACCATGAATTTGTATCACAAATCAAAGTTCCAGACATATTACATATCCTAAAATCGAAATATGTATAAATTTAAAAACATCACAACTTTGAGTCAGATGCCTGCAAGTCAGGCTTTTTGTAGTTCACTCACTGTATTATCACTGTCTGATATACTTATTTAATTAAACAATGAAAGTTATTGCTTAGAAGGAAAAATAATAACTTGATAATAATCACGAGTGATAAAATACTGCTTACAAAAGTATGTTAAAATAGTAGCTTCTTGAAAGTAGTTGCACTGTGTAGCAAACATATCTTCCTAAGTTTCTCACGTGTGTGGCCTTCGCCGTATAGCTGTCTCATTCACACATCGGCTCGAAATAGCGCAGTTGTGGGGGAAGCTGGAACGTTGAACAGATTCGCCTCTGTTCGCGGAGCGCAAGCTCACTCTGGGAGCGAAAATCTTGGCCAGGCCTCTAGCATAACATCTTTTCAGGACACTATCCATTTCATTCAATTACTCCTCTGAGGCTTGTTCTGTCTCTGGCAGAAATAAAGTCTTATCGGCAGACGTTAAAATTTTTATTTCTTCTCCCTGAACTTTAATTCTCTCTCCAGATTATTCCTGGGTTTCCTTTCCTGCTTGCTCAACGTACAAAATGAACAATGCCGGGGACTGGCTACAGTCTGCACTCACTCCTTTCTCCACCTCTGCTTCTATTTTATGTCCTTCGGCTCTTATAACCGCAGAGAGCCTTATATAGAGAAATTGTTAGCTGTTGTAAGAGGTTCAGTTCCCATAGCTGAATTTTTTGCGAAAACATTGAAACTACCAATGAAACTAACATTTTATAACTTCCCATTAAATGCCTGTACAACATTCTGACAAGCTAATATATTTCTTGTAAATACATCAAAGTATGCATTGCATTCAAGACTTCGTCGTTCCTAACGTATGTGTTGTGTAATGTTTAAGTTTTGAAAAGTAATTATTGTATTCAGTTGTTTGGCATTGTTATCGATTATTATGCTGTTAGAATGACTGGTGGTGATTGCAACATATACACTCCTGGCCATTAAAATTGCTTCACCACGAAGATGACGTGCTACAGACGCGAAATTTAACCGACAGACAGAAGATGCTGTGATATGCAAATGATTAGCTTTTCAGAGCATTCACACGAGGTTGGCGCCGCTGGCGACACCTACAACGTGCTGACATGAGGAAAGTTTCCAACCGATTTCTCATACACAAACAGCAGTTGACTGGCGTTACCTGGTGAAACGTTATTATGATGCCTCGTGTAAGGAGGAGAAATGCGTACCATCACGTTTCCGAATTTGATAAAGGTCGGATTGTAGCCCATCGCGATTGCGGTTTATCGTATCGCGACATTGCTGCTCGCGTTAGTCGAGATCCAATGACTGTTAGCAGAATATGGAATCGGTGAGTTCAGGAGGGTAATACGGAACGCCGTGCTGGATCCCAACGGCCTCGTACCACTAGCAATCGAGATGACAGGCATCTTATCCGCATGCCTGTAACGGATCGTGCAGCCACGTTTCCATCCCTGAATCAACAGCTGGGGACGTTTGCAAGACAACAACCATCTGCACGAACAGTTGGACGACGTTCTCAGCAGCATGGACTATCAGCTCGGAGACCATGGCTGCGGTTACCCTTGACGCTGCATCACAGACAGGAGCGCCTGCGATGGTGTACTCAACGACGAACCTGGGTGCGCGACTGGCAAAACGTCATTTTTTCGGATGAATATAGGTTGTGTTTACAGTATCATGATGGTCGCATCCGTGTTTGGTGACATCGCGGTGAACGCACTCTGGAAGCGTGTATTCGTCATCGCCATACTGGCGTATCACCCGGCGTGATGGTATGGGGTGCTATTGGTTACACGTCTTGGTCACCTCTTGTTCGCACTGACGGCACTTTGAACAGTGGACGTTACATTTGAGATGTGTTACGACCAGTGGCGCTACCCTTCATTCGATCCCTGAGAAACCCTACATTTCAGTAGGATAATGCACGACCGCATGTTGCAGGTCCTGTACGAGCCTTTCTGGATAGAGAAAATGTTCGACTGCTGCCCTGGCCAGCACATGCTTCAGATTTCTCACCAATTGAAAACGTCTGGTCAATGGTGGCCGAGCAACTGGCTCGTCACAATACGCCAGTCACTACTCTTGATGAACTGTGGTATCGTGTTGAAGCTGCATGGGCAGCTGTACCTGTACACGCCATCCAAGCTCTGTTTGACTCAATGCCGAGGCGTATCAAGGCCGTTATTATGGCCAGAGGTGATTGTTCTGGGTACTGATTTCTCAGGATCTGTGCACCCAAATTGCGTAAAAATGTAATTACATGTCAGTTCTAGTGTAATATATTTGTCCATTTCTTCTTGGTGTAGCAATTTTAATGACCAGTAGTGTATGTGCTGTATGTTTCTAGAAATTTGTAAATAATTAGTAATGAAAGGGCGTGTGCATCATATTGCGTAATCGAGCCGTGAGCCACATACACTGTCTGATCAAAAGTATGCGGACACTACCAAGTAATGTGGAATTTACCACCAAATGTTATGAGAGGCAGAGCTGCCTCTATAAAAGGAGGAATGGAGTATTGCGTTATCAGCAGAGAAGGAGTAACAGCAGAATGCGTCGGTCAGTTGAGCTCAGAGACATCGCTGGTGGACTAATCATGGGGTGCCACCTGAGTAACAAATCAATAAGACGCATCTCAACCCTTCTGGAGCTTCCCAAGGCGACTTTGGACGATGAGATTGTGAAGTGGAAACGCAAAGGAACAGCTACAGTAAACCAAGACAAGGCAGGCCTCATGTACTGAAGGGCAGGGACCGTCGAACACTGCGTAGAGTTGTTTTTAAAACCTCGTGAAACTCAGCGGAGGGATTCACTCGTGAGTCCCAAAGTGCTACCAGAAGTGCACGTGGCACAGTGATTGTGCGTCTGGAGTTACAAACAGTGAGGTACAATGGTCGAGCAGCTCGTTAAAAGCCACACATTTCTATAGTCTGCAACGCTTGAGGTGGCGTTTAGAGCGATATCACTGGACAGTGGGTGATTGGGAACGAGTGATTTGGAAATGGGTGACTGTAAACGAAAGATCTGGATGATGAATCGCGCTGTACCCTTTCGCAATCCAATGGAATGGTCTGGGTTTGACGAATGCCTGGAGAATGTTACTTGCATTCATGTGTGGTGCTAACAGTGAAGTACAAAGCAGGTGATGATACGGGTATTTCTCTTGGTTAGGGTGTGGTCCTTCTGCTGCGCTTAAGTAAACGCTAAATGTGGAAGAAGATAAACAAATTTTACAGCACTGTGTACTATGTATATTACAGGAACAGTCCTGATGCGATGATTCTATCAGTAAGAGAATGTACCCTGTCATAAAGCAATATCTTTGATAAAGTGCTTTGCGGACAATAATATTACTGAAATGGACAGGGCTGCCCAGAGTCCCGATCTGAACTCAATGTACCACCTCTGGATCAGTCAGAATGTCGATTTGTTTCCAGACCCGGCGTCCAACATTACTACATTCTCTGGTTTCAGCTCTTGAGAAACGATGGCCTACAATTCCTCCACAGACATTCACACACATCATTAAAAGCCGTTGTAAAGCCGAAGGGTGGACACACTCCCTTTTAATGACCACAGAAAGCTGTCCGGATGCATTTTATCAGATAGTGTATGTTCTTGGTCCCTGGTTACGTCCCAGTCTCTGCTTACAATCTGAATAAAATTTATTATCAATGGCGGTCAAAGACTCCGGATATGTGAAGTTAAACCCATACGGCCAGATAACTTGTTAAAGAGCGCACAGGAGCGGATAGAGGTTCACAGAAATCGCTCACCCTGGGGGGGAATCCCCTTAAAGACGAAATGATCAGCCATGATCAAGGGCATGCGAATTCAGAAGACTTTGGTACCCACTGCCTTAAAGATGCGTTATGTATAGCCACAGGAAATGTGGCCTGTAACTGACAAAAAGAAAAAAAAAGAAACATTAGCAAAATATTGTGCATTAGTACCCCATTAAGATTCTCAGAAGAAGACTGCCAAGGGGAGGTGACCATAAGAAAAAGATTGAAAAACAAACGAAACGATAACGTTCTACGAATCGGAATGTGAAATATTAGAAGTCTGAATGTGTTAGGCACATTAGCAGATATCTGCAACAAGAAACGCAAAGGCTCAATGTAGACACAGCAGGAGAGAGTCAAGTGAAATGGAAAGCTGAGAAGGATTTGTAGTTAAATGATTATAGGGTAATATAAACAGCAGCAGAAAATGTTTAACGGGAGTAGAATTCGTTGCGAATAGAAAGGGAGGTATTGCGAACAGTTCAGTGATATGATTATTCTCATCAGAATTGACGACAAACCAGTGAGAACAATAACGGTTCAGAATGGAGGGATAGGAAGGGTATGCGAAGACACTGAGGGATAACTCAATAAGTAAAGAGAGATGAAAATAAATAACCATGAGGGATCGGAACGCTGTAATAGGGGAAGGAATAGAAGACAAATTAAGCGGATAATAGTGATAATACTGGCTTGGTAGTAGGAATGACAGAGTAGGTAGACTCATTGTGTAAGTAGGCTGTTTAGATTTTTATATGGGTAATGCCACGTAGCGCTCTGTATGAAAATCACTGGCTGTGCTGTGTGCAGTATGTGGCTAGTTTGCATTGTTGCCTGCCATTGTTGTCATGAACTGCTATAGCTGGATGTGAACAGCAGATAGCGTTGCGCAGTTGGAGGTGAGCCGCCAGCAGTGGTGGACGTGGGGAGAGAGATGGCGGAGTTTTGATAATCTGTAAGACTGAATGTCAATTATGAATATTAAGGTAAATACATTGTTTGTTCTCTATTAATATCTTTCATTTGCTAACTATCCCTATCAGTAGTTAGTACCTTCAGTAGTTTGAATCTTTTATTTAGCTGGCAGTAGTGGCGCTCGCTGTTTTGCAGTAGCTTGAGTAGCGAAGATTTTTGTGAGGTAAGTGATTTGTAAAAGGTATAGGTTAAAGTTAGTCAGGGCCATTGTTTTGTAGGGGTTATTGAAAGTCAGATTGCGTTGCGCTAAATAATATTGTGTGTCAGGTTAAGCACAGGCTTGTATAATTGTTCTAAGTGGACGTTTCACATGTAAAATTGTTCTAAGGGGACGTTTCATAATCCTGGCAGGGTCGCCATATGAAACGTCCCCTTAGAACAATTTTACATGTGAAACGTCCACTTAGAACAATTATACAAGCCTGTGCTTAACCTGACACACAATATTATTTAGCGCAACGCAATCTGACTTTCAATAACCCCTACAAAACAATGGCCCTGACTAACTTTAACCTATACCTTTTACAAATCACTTACCTCACAAAAATCTTCGCTACTCAAGCTACTGCAAAACAGCGAGCGCCACTACTGCCAGCTAAATAAAAGATTCAAACTACTGAAGGTACTAACTACTGATAGGGATAGTTAGCAAATGAAAGATATTAATAGAGAACAAACAATGTATTTACCTTAATATTCATAATTGACATTCAGTCTTACAGATTATCAAAACTCCGCCATCTCTCTCCCCACGTCCACCACTGCTGGCGGCTCACCTCCAACTGCGCAACGCTATCTGCTGTTCACATCCAGCTATAGCAGTTCATGACAACAATGGCAGGCAACAATGCAAACTAGCCACATACTGCACACAGCACAGCCAGTGATTTTCATACAGAGCGCTACGTGGCATTACCCATATAAAAATCTAAACAGCCTACTTACAATTGGTCTGCCAACAAAATTTTAGCTGGGAATGGCAAATATAGTGTCCAAGATTTGAAAGTTCCTGACAGATTAACACGGGAATCTGGGACCTTTGCCTTTCGCAGGCGAGTTCTCTATCCACTGAGCTGTTCAAGTACGACTAGCAAGTCCTCCTCCCCCCTCTCAGATTCACTCCTGCCTTTCAAACTGTGGCTAAGATATTTCTCCACAGAGCGCTAGACCCGCGAAACGTCAGCAGAACTCCTGCGAAGTTTGGAAGGTTGGAGAGAGGGTACTGATGGAATTTAAGCTGTCAGAGCTGGGTAGCTCAGTCGCCTGTTAAAGGCAAAACTCCCAAGTTCGAAACCCAGTCTAGCACACTGTTTTAATCGGCAGTGAAGTTTCAAATCGGCAAACATTTCGCTGCAGAACGAAAATTCATATTTAACACTGACAAAGAACCGCCAGAGAAGAAGCTATACGGGGTGTTACAAAAAGGTATGGCCAAACTTTCAGGAAACATTCCTCACACACAAATAAAGAAAAGATCTTATGTGGACATGTGTCCGGAAGCGCTTAATTTCCATGTTAGAGCTCATGTTAGTTTCGTCAGTATGTACTGTACTTCCTCGATTCACCGCCATGATTTCATACGGGATACTCTACCTGCGCTGCTAGAACATGTGCCTTTACAAGTACGACACAACATGTGGTTCATGCTCGATGGAGCTCCTGCACATTTCAGTCGAAGTGTTCGTACGCTTCTCAATAACAGATTCGGTGACCGATGGATTGGTAGAGGCGGACCAATTCCATGGCCTCCATGCTCTCCTGACCTCAACCCTCTTGACTTTCATTTATGGGAGCATCTGAAAACTCTTGTCTACGCAACCCCGGTACCAAATGTAGAGACTCTTCGTGCTCGTATTGTGGACGGCTGTGATACAATACGCCATTCTCCAGGGCTGCATCAGCGCATCAGAGATTCCATGCGACGGAGGGTGGATGCATGTATCCTCGCTAACGGAGGACATTTTGAACATTTCGTGTAACAAAGTGTTTGAAGTCACGCTGGTACGTTCTGTTGCTGTGTGTTTCCATTCCATGATTAATGTGATTTGAAGAGAAGTAATAAAATGAGCTCTAACATGGAAAGTAAGCGTTTTCGGACACATGTCCACATAACATATTTTCTTTCTTTGTGTGTGAGGAATGTTTCCTGAAAGTTTGGCCGTACCTTTTTGTAACACCCTGTATTTGAAGACGGCCTGGATGCACGCGAAGGCATTAGCTGTATTTCATCACGGTGAGATAGAGATTCCGAAATCTGATTTTGGATTATAAGATGTACCCAGGGGTAGATACAGAGTCAGCTCACAATTCAGTAACTAAAGTAGAATACTAAAGTATCGTGTGTTTCAAGTACTGTATGGCTGTACACACTGCAATAGTAATACCATATTAGGCAGAATTAATTTTTCGCCAAGCAGTCGAATGTGCACTGTTTTGCAACTTCCTGACAGATTAAAACTGTGTGCTGGACTGGGCCACAAACGTAGAGCACGAGAGAGATGCTGGCGGTAGTAACCGAGTTCTGCCAAGAAAGCGTTACCACAGTGGGCACTTCGGTTGAAGAAGAATAGAACTCTCTAAAAAGGGCAATCACAGAAGTCAAACAGAAATATAGGTACAAGGACGGCAACTGCGAAGAAAACTTGTGCAACGGAAGCAGTAAAAGTCACTTAGGAGCAAAATAAATATGAAATGCAATGGTGCTACGGTGAAATTTCTCCTGCAAAAATGTGAAGGAATCGAAAGTGCCGGCCGCGGTGGCCGTGCGGTTCTAGGCGCTCCAGTCCGGAGCCGCGCTGCTGCTACGGTCGCAGGTTCGAATCCTGCCTCGGGCATGGGTGTGTGTGATGTCCTTAGGTTAGTTGGGTTTAAGTAGTTCTAAGTTCTAGGGGACTGACGACCACAGCAGTTGAGTCCCATAGTGCTCAGAGCCATTTGAACCTTTTTTTTTAATCGAAAGTAAAATAATCGCCGGAAGAACAGATTAAGCATTCAGAAAGCTAAATTATTTTAGGTGAAATTAAAAACAACGCCTTCGTCATTGAGAATGAAAAGGAAATTCCATTGTTAACCGCAGAGTAGAGAGCGGATAGGTGGAAAGAGTACATTAAAGTCCTGTAGATGGAGAGAAGTTGTCTGATGATGTGATAGAAACAGAAATGAAAGTCTGTATGGAAGACATAGCAGATCCTGTATCAGAGTCAAGAGTTGAATAAAGGATTGGAAGACTTGCGATCAGATGAGGCAGAAAAGCTAGGTAACGCCTCATCGGAATTTCTAAAACAATAGCGCGGAAGTGGCAACGTAAGGATCATTTTAGTTAATGTACAGATTCCGAGACTGCAGACATATCACTGGTCTCTCGGGATGATCCACACAATCCCGAAGGTAACAAGGGCAGTTAAGTACGAGAACTACTGCACAATCGGCTTAACAGCTCATGCATCCAAGTTACAGACATGAATAATACGAGTATATAGAAGAATGGCAAAAAAAATTGGAAGGTCTGTTAGATGACTGTCAGTTTGGCTTTCGTAAAGGTAAAGGCACCAGGCAGGCAATTCTGACGTTGTAGTTGATAATTTAGGCTGGACTTCAGAAAAATCAAGACAACTTATGGTATACAGCGACCTAGAAACAGCATTCAGTAACATCAATTGGTGCAAAACCTTTAAAATTCTATGAAAAATAGGTACGCAGGGACTTCAGAAAGTAAATTACAGATATTGTGGTTCCAAATTTCGTGCACACACTGCTCTGCTACTGTACGGATAACAGGCGCATCACTATGGGAGTTAAACGGCGCAGCAACTGGAAACGCACTCCAAAGCTGAAGTACGCAGGACAGTGCGGTTGGTTCTTGTGGGCGAAAGTCTAAACTACACACAGTTTCACCACGAAATTCTATCGTATATGGACAAAGTGCAGTGTCACGTCTAGCTGTAGTGAAGTAATGCCAAGAACTTGACCAAGACCGCACACACGTGGCTGATGTAATCAACCACAGAGGACAATTTCTGCCAATTTGGGAAGATCATCTGGGGAGAAAACGATTTTCTGAGGATAATTACTCATCAATTCCCGAATGGCTCCGTGACCAAGGAGCGGATTCTACCGTCGAAGGGTTTAACGATTGGTTGAACGTCCCGATCGTTGTTTAGAGAGACTTAGTCACTGTGTCGACAAATAGTGTCACGTATCTGAGTCATTTTGAGTGTAGTGCGATATTCAATAAAAGTTACCCGGCCTGACATAAGAATGTGTAAAATACACTCCTGGAAATTGAAATAAGAACACCGTGAATTCATTGTCCCAGGAAGGGGAAACTTTATTGACACATTCCTGGGGTCAGATACATCACATGATCACACTGACAGAACCACAGGCACATAGACACAGGCAACAGAGCATGCACAATGTCGGCACTAGTACAGTGTATATCCACCTTTCGCAGCAATGCAGGCTGCTATTCTCCCATGGACACGATCGTAGAGATGCTGGATGTAGTCCTGTGGAACGGCTTGCCATGCCATTTCCACCTGGCGCCTCAGTTGGACCAGCGTTCGTGCTGGACGTGCAGACCGCGTGAGACGATGCTTCATCCAGTCCCAAACATGCTCAATGGGGGACAGATCCGGAGATCTTGCTGGCCAGGGTAGTTGACTTACACCTTCTAGAGCACGTTGGGTGGCACGGGATACATGCGGACGTGCATTGTCCTGTTGGAACAGCAAGTTCCCTTGCCGGTCTAGGAATGGTAGAATGATGGGTTCGATGACGGTTTGGATGTACCGTGCACTATTCAGTGTCCCCTCGACGATCACCAGTGGTGTACGGCCAGTGTAGGAGATCGCTCCCCACACCATGATGCCGGGTGTTGGCCCTGTGTGCCTCGGTCGTATGCAGTCCTGATTGTGGCGCTCACCTGCACGGCGCCAAACACGCATACGACCATCATTGGCACCAAGGCAGAAGCGACTCTCATCGCTGAAGACGACACGTCTCCATTCGTCCCTCCATTTGCCTGTCGCGACACCACTGGAGGCGGGCTGCACGATGTTGGGGCGTGAGCGGAAGATGGCCTAACGGTGTGCGGGACCGTAGCCCAGCTCCATGGAGACGGTTGCGAATGGTCCTCGCCGATACCCCAGGAGCAACAGTGTCCCTAATTTGCTGGGAAGTGGCGGTGCGGTCCCCTACGGCACTGCGTAGGATCCTACGGTCTTGGCGTGCATCCGTGCGTCGCTGCGGTCCGGTCCCAGGTCGACGGGCACGTGCACCTTCCGCCGACCACTGGCGACAACATCGATGTACTGTGGAGACCTCACGCCCCACGTGTTGAGCAATTCGGCGGTACGTCCACCCGGCCTCCCACATGCCCACTATCCGCCCTCGCTCAAAGTCCGTCAACTGCACATACGGTTCACGTCCACGCTGTCGCGGCATGCTACCAGTGTTAAAGACTGCGATGGAGCTCCGTATGCCACGGCAAACTGGCTGACACTGACGGCGGCGGTGCACAAATGCTGCGCAGCTAGCGCCATTCGACGGCCAACACCGCGGTTCCTGGTGTGTCCGCTGTGCCGTGCGTGTGATCATTGCTTGTACAGCCCTCTCGCAGTGTCCGGAGCAAGTATGGTGGTTCTGACACACCGGTGTCAATGTGTTCTTTTTTCCATTTCCAGGAGTGTACATTTTGAAGTCCCTTCCTATAAGATATACGAAAATATCGGTAATATACAATAGATACGATGATGGATCGATAAGACTGGTAGAGCAAGAAAGAAGTGCAAGAGCGTTCATCTTGTATATCGACGAAGCCATGAGGGAAATAAAAGCAATTTTCATGAGTGGGAGTAATATTAGGGTGAAACAACATCTATGATAAAATTCGCTGAAGAATTTGCCATCTTTTGTGCTTTCTTATGTGAAAGTGAGGTAGAATTACAGGATTTGTTTTGTAGAAAATCCGGTATCAATGATGGTAAAACAAATTTTACTGTCCGTCTAGATTGCATTCGTTTCTAATGCTATTAGAAACATTATAGCTTTACAAATGCAGAGGGTACCCAAAAATATGGAAAGCCAAAAACAACACATTACCATGCCTAATACTCGTACAGCGTAGGGAACACGTTGGTATTCAAAACAGGTTCCAGGCATCTTGCAATGATTAAATTTATGGATTTCAAGGGAATCTTACACCATTCTTCCTGCAAATAGTACACAAGTTCAGGTAATGATGATGGAGTTGGAGGGTGATCACACACCTGTATCTTCAAAGTAAACCACAAAGGTTCAACAATATTGGGATCCGGTTGTAAGTAGGCTGTTTATGTTTTCTTATTGGCAACGTTACGTAGCGCTCTATATGAAAATCACTGGCTGTGCTGTGTGCAGTCTGTGGCTAGTTTGCATTGTTGTCTGCCATTGTAGTGTTGGGCAGCGGCAGCTGGATGTGAACAGCGCGTAGCGTTGCGCAGTTGGAGGTGAGCCGCCAGCAGTGGTGGATGTGGGAAATGAGATGGCGGATTTTTGAGTACAGAATGGATATTATGAACTGCTATGTATATTATGCTTTTTCAACACTATTAAGGTAAATACATTTATTGTTCTCTATTAAAATCTTTCATTTGCTAACTATGCCTATCAGTAGTTAGTGCCTTCCGTAGTTTGAATCTTTTATTTAGCTGGCAGTAGTGGCGCTCGCTGTATTGCAGTAGTTCGAGTAACGAAGATTTTTGGTGAGGTAAGTGATTTGTGAAAGGTACAGGTTAATGTTAGTCAGGGCCATTCCTTTGCAGGGATTTCTGAAAGTCAGATTGCGTTGCGCTAAAAAATATTGTGTGTCAGTTTAAGCACAGTCTTGTATAATTGTTCTAAGGGGACGTTTCATATGTCGACCCTTAGCCGAGGATACCTCACTAGAATCTTCTGATTTTTTTCTTGTAGTTTGTGTAATTAGTGTAGATTTTGTTTATTGCTAGCGCGTAATTGTAGAGAGAATCTCCTTTGTAGTTGCAGCCTTTCATTGTTGTACAGTAAAACAGTTGTGGCATGCATGTAGATTTGCACCAAGTATTTCGCATCTCCGCTTGCAATTAACGAGATATTATTTTCAGTGCTATGTTAATGTGTTCTCTTATTGTTACTCTTCAAATTGTGTTTTTCTGTGTTATCGTGTGAAATATTGTGACAATAATGGCGTGTGAAAAACATAATACTAGGCTCCAAAGTAAACTGAGAAATGACAGTGAAGACGAAAGCAGTGTGTTAGCGCCACCGAGTAATGAATTAACTAATGTTCAAAGTAGTAATTTGGTAACTGTGCATAGGGAAATGGAGCGGGCGTCAAATAATGGAGTAGACAGTGAAACAGGTAGTAAACAGGGAAGCATTACCGATCGATAGGTCGGCAACAGCTCGCCTCAGGAATCGGGAATGACAGAACACAATATTGCAAATACTGTAGACTCAGGTTTTGGGTTCTCACCGTTTTCTCAAATGAGTCAAGATACATTTTCTGCTTGTCAAAATGTGAATGTTGCTGGTGCAAATGCACTTCCGAAAAGCGTAGAGGAACAGATTCCAGACACTAATGCATTGTTATTACAATTAATGCAACAAATGGGACAAAATCTTCAAAAGTTAGACACAATGGAACAAAATCTTCAAAAGTTAGACACAATGGAACAAAAGCTTCAAAAGTTAGACTCAGTGGAACATAAGCTTGAACAAACACGTGAAGATTTAACTACTGAGTTACATAATATTGAATCGAAATGTCAAAAAGTCTGTAATGACGTAAAAACACAAATTTGTGAGCATTTTCAACCTATTTTTTCGCGGCATGAAAATGCATTACAGAATCACGAAGCAGCCATAAAAGAACTGCAAACCATTGTTCATGAAAATCATGAGACCTTGTGGGCTAAAATTGACTCAGTTGCATCTACCGATTCGGTTACGCAACTTGCAAAAACTCAGGAAAACTTAAAGGACACAGTAGATTCGATTTCAACACAAATGGACACTCTGAAACTTGGTTCAGAAAAACACACTGAGGAAATGTGTTCACTATCGGAGAAAGTAGCCGAACTTTCGGATCAGGTCACTAACTTATCTACAAAGGTAGATGATGATCTGAATGACACAAGACCTGTAGCCATCACTGACCCAGAAGAGTGCGAACAAATTAGGAAATTCAAACAAAATCAGAATCAAATTAATACGCAACACCAAAGAGAAATCCGGGAAGTACAACATCAGCTGACACAAGTAATACAAGAATTACGTATTTCAGAGGCCACTCGTGCTCTAATATGGGAAGAGGGACATAGAAATACGGAAAAACCACAAAATAATAACACAGGACACTTCGGAAATTATGAAAGAAATTGGCAAGGCGCATTGGATTTTGAGATGGAACCGCCGAAACGAAGTAACAATGAGCGATGTGCGACTCGCCGACACGATGATTTCGACTATAAGCTGTTCATTAGTACACGTAAATTCAAAACATTTAAGAATTCTGGCAACGACATTCATCCACAAGCGTGGCTCCATCAATTCTCTCATTGTTTTCCTCCCAACTGGTCATTAGAGCACAGATTAGAATTTATGTGTGGCTATTTAGAGAATGAACCAGCTGTAAGAATGCGATCGGTCATTCACGATTGTCACAGTGAAGGAGAATTTTATCATGCCTTCCTCTCAGCATATTGGTCTCAAGCTACACAAGACCGAGTAAAACATAGCATCATAATGATGAAACATTTCGAACAATCTGAATTTTCCAGTCTTGTGAAATATTTTGAAGACATGTTGCACAAGAATCAGTACCTGTCAAACCCATACAGCCCCTCAGAACTTATCCGCATTTGCTTAATCAAACTGCCTGAACATTTGAGACATATTATTTTAGCAGGACGTTGCAAAGACGACATTGAAGCTTTTCAGGGACTGTTACAAGAACTGGAAATTGACACTGACAATCGCGGAACGCGAAAACAGGAGCAAAACAATTACAGATCACATCTGTCACAATTCCGTGATGACAGAAATAATACACGACAAGGCTATTCTTATAACGTAAATCGTGACCAAAACAGACACCACCCATATGACAACCACTGGCAGAGTAATAGTTACAGAGAAAGATCGCATTTCCGTAGTAATGAATATGATAGAGACAATCATAGAAACAGACAATATGGCAACCAGAACTATTACTATCACGGGAGACAGAATAGCTTCAGACGCAACGGTCCACCGTGCAGTGATAATTCAGTGAGAAATTCTCCACCACTTAACCGACAAGAAAGAAAGTACAGGAACTACCGACATGACGACAGACGATATAATCATAACGACAGACCTGAATTTCATCAGAACTGGCGGGATTCAAACAGAGCAGGGCACTCTTGACAACGCGAATTTGTGGAAGTTAGGTCTCCTAATCGCAATAACGACGCGCGCCACCAAAGAGATAGCAACAACGACTCGCACCGCAGGCTGCCGCGTGCGCCGGCTGGCTCAGGGAAAAATTACATAGACGCTAACCTTGAGAAAATTGCTGTATTCTTTATCAGCGTATACCACATGATAATTGCGTCGAAGTTGAAACACTGCATACTAGGAACAGTATAGGTTTCCACCACATTTCACATGTAAAACCATTTATTGAGAGATAATCTGCTTTTTAACTTTGTCTTTGCCATAAAACGTTTCACTTCACGTTACTAGTATGCTTTAGAAACTGTTACCATGCAACAATGTTTGAAGTTAAATATCCAGTCAAGAACCAAGAGAACTTATTTAAACAGCAATTACGAATGCATTGTGATTGTGAACAGACGACACAGTGTTATTGTGTGTGTGCATTCTTGCTTGTTAGTTGCACGATTACGTAACGACTATAAGGCTCACATACTTAGAACATTTACCAGTACTGCTAATGAGATTTTAATGCAACATTTTGGTTTACTTGAAGAAACATTCTGGATTTAAAGTACTTTCTGTGAGATACCAGATGAGACAGTGGTTAGTTTATGTGACAGCTACACGATTTTGTCACGACGCTGCTAATGAGTGACAATTTACTATGTTGCTTTTGCGGTGTATCTGTTTGATATCTGCACAGTTTTTATGAATTCTTCTATAAAGTAAAACATGTTTTAGTAGTAACTTTTGTGCTATAGCTACAAGGAGACAGCCTTTTCCGTAAGACAACAATACGTTACAGTATAGTTCTTTCTTGATCACGGTAAGGTACGTAATAACTACGATATCTATATGCAAAGCATTTCACTTTCGTTTATGATGAGGTAAGTACATTGACTTCAGCAGAACTTTGCTTACAGAGGACGATAACTACGACACTTGCACAGAATTATCTTACAGCAAGACGCACATTTAGTGCTACACGACACGCATTTGAGTGAATAATTTTGTACTTAAACCATATACAGGGTGTTTCAAAAATGACCAGTATATTTGAAACGGCAATAAAAACTAAACGAGCAGCGATAGAAATACACCGTTTGTTGCAATATGCTTGGGACAACAGTACATTTTCAGACAGACAAACTTTCGAAATTACAGTAGTTACAATTTTCAACAACAGATGGCGCTGCTGTCTGGGAAACTCTATAGTACGATATTTTCCACAAATCCACCATGCGTAGCAATAATATGGCGTAGTCTCTGAATGAAATTACCCGAAACCTTTGACAACGTGTCTGGCGGAATGGCTTCACATGCAGATGAGATGTACTGCTTCAGCTGTTCAATTGTTTCTGGATTCTGGCGGTACACCTGGCCTTTCAAGTGTCCCCACAGAAAGAAGTCACAGGGGTTCATGTCTGGCGAATAGGGAGGCCAATCCACGCCGCCTCCTGTATGTTTTGGATAGCCCAAAGCAATCACACGATCATCGAAATATTCATTCAGGAAATTAAAGATGTCGGCCATGCGATGTGGCCGGGCACCATCTTGCATAAACCACGAGGTGTTCGCAGTGTCGTCTAAGGCAGTTTGTACCGCCACAAATTCACGAAGAATGTCCAGATAGCGTGATGCAGTAATCGTTTCGGATCTGAAAAATGGGCCAATGATTCCTTTGGAAGAAATGGCGGCCCAGACCAGTACTTTTTGAGGATGCAGGGACGATGGGACTGCAACATGGGGCTTTTCGGTTCCCCATATGCGCCAGTTCTGTTTATTGACGAAGCCGTCCAGGTAAAAATAAGCTTCGTCAGTAAACCAAATGCTGCCCACATGCATATCGCCGTTATCAATCCTGTGCACTATATCGTTAGCGAATGTCTCTCGTGCAGCAATGGTAGCGGCGCTGAGGGGTTGCCGCATTTAAATTTTGTATGGATAGAGGTGTAAACTCTGGCGCATGAGACGATACGTGGACGTTGGCGTCATTTGGACCACAGCTGCAACACGGCGAACGGAAACCCGAAGCCGCTGTTGGATCACCTGCTGCACTAGCTGCGCGTTGCCCTCTGTGGTTGCCGTACGCGGTCGCCCTACCTTTCCAGCACGTTCATCCGTCATGTTCCCAGTCCATTGAAATTTTTCAAACAGATCCTTTATTGTATCGCTTTTCGGTCCTTTGGTTACATTAAACCTCTGTTGAAAACTTCGTCTTGTTGCAACAACACTGTGTTCTAGGCGGTGGAATTCCAACACCAGAAAAATCCTCTGTTCTAAGGAATAAACCATGTTGTCTACAGCACACTTGCACGTTGTGAACAGCACACGCTTACAGCAGAAAGACGACATACAGAATGGCGCACCCACAGACTGTGTTGTCTTTTATATCGTTCACATCACTTGCAGTGCCATCTGTTGATGAAAATTGTAACTAGTGTAATTTCGAAAGTTTGTCCGCCTGAAAATGTACTGTTGTCGCAAGCATATTGCAACAAACGGTGTATTTCTATCGCTGCTCGTTTAGTTTTTATTGCCGTTTCAAATATACCGGTCATTTTTGAAACACCCTGTATTTTTCAAGATTTTTGAATTACAAAGAAAGTTTTTCGTGATACATTTCATTCCATTGCTATAATCTATAGCACCTGAGGGTATAATTACATTAATCCTCAGGGGGGTACACGCCTACTTTGTGTACCATGTGTTTGGCAAGCGCAAGGAGCCCTAGCTAATATGGTATTTGCTTATACAACTTTACACATCGGTACCATATTCCTCTAATACATAAATTACACAGCTATCTGATCATTTAACTGAGAGACAAACTTTTTTTTTACTACATCAGTGACAGATGTTTACGTAATTACACCGTTGTATAACTTCACACTTACGAAATTGTATTTTGTCTGTACTTTGTGAACTGTTCATATTTTTTCAGACCCATTGTGATATTATGAGAACTTTGAATGATATATTTGATATGGGATCACGATTTTTAAAGTACGTTTGAGGCAGATGACACTTTTGACATGAGCAGAGAATTTTTTTTAATTATTGGAGGAAGCTACGACGATTTTGAGATTTGACTGAGGTGTTATGATGTTATTATTACGATGACGATGTGTATTATGCTGTTGCGGTATGTTTATGATCAATAAGCTGATGCTATATGAGGAATTTGATTATGCTATGTATTTATTATAATGAAATATTGAAGTGTCGTCGCAAGATTGACGTGTCGACGAATATATACATGTGTAATAAGGTAAGGAATAATGAGTAGTGGTTAGGGACTCTGGTTTGTGAAAAAGGTTGTTGGAAACCAAGAATCGTACTTATCGTACTTTAAGAGTTATGAAATGTGTGTAAATGTGTGAATGTATCACAATGCCAGCGAAACTTTTTTGGACACTGTTATATTCATAAGATTTTGTTTCTACACATTTGCAACGTAAATTCTCGACCGGTGAAATTTTTTATAAGAGACTGTCACTGTAATGCAAACTGCTGTCGTAAATATTTCGGTAAGAAAGTTAAGTGACCACCTTCACGTAATGCGTCGTGGGCACCCAGCTGTGCGGCAGACGCCCGTAAAAAAAGCCATTAGTGTGCCTTTCAGAGGCACAGGTGGAGAAAAAAAAAAGGGCCATTATCCTCGCTATTGACATTCCTTTGTAGAAAGCATCGGAAATGCGACACGCTCGTTACTTGGAAACATAATTTATCGTACTTTGTGCTACTTACTGAAATGCTTATGAATTGATGGGAAATATTCTTACATCTGCAAACCTGATTATGACAAGTGTCTTTCTACGATAGTTGAGAGCTACTTACTTACGAAATGCCACATAGCTATTGAATGATGTTTTTATGCTTTGGTTTGCATAATTGCTTATTTCATTTGATATCTGTTTTCCAGCTGTGTTGCAGCATTGGTTTTATAAAATAAACTTAAATGCATTTGCTAATGTGAACACTTTCTGTCAACAGATCTATTAAATAATTATTTTCTGATCCACATGCTTCGAAAAAGGAGCTCTTGGAATGGAAAGAACAATAAGAAGGAACTAATAACAATAACTGCATATATAATTTTCTTTTCAAGTACTTGGTAATTTTTTGTAGAATTAGTTTTTGTGGTGCACCACTTTAATTACATAGATATTAAGATGTGAATATACATTTCCCTTGTCTGCATTATTGTCTTTATTGTAATATTTTTTCTGCTTGAGCTATGTCATGTTTAGATATAAGTTGCTGCTGCTGTTTGCCAGGCATAGTGTTACTGAATTTGACTTTGTATTACGCTGTTAAGCCAGTTTTACTACTGATTTATTTTTCTTGTTTGCTGCACAGTGCCTTATATTAGTTGTAGTACTGCAATTGCTTTGCCTATTTAAAATTTTTGTCCTTGGTGTTTGTGTTAATTGTTTTATGCTGCTGCATTGCCTCGTCCCTTAGCTTAGCATCTGAGCTCAGTAGATTTAAGTTAGCTTAAGAGGGGGTAGCCTATAAGAGAATGAGTTGCGATGAATTTGAAGAAATGCACTGAGAGGTTATACGAGAAAAATACAAAAAAGCATGCTTGGATAGGATTTTTTGGCTGGAGCAAATATCGAAATAAGATGAAAGATCTATGGAATGAAGTTTTGGGTTGGACTGCAGTACCAAATGTTACACTGAAAACGAACCCTGTCCTTTCCTTTTGTGTTATCCCACTATGTGTTTGTGTACCCTTGTGTATTTGTTTTCTTCCTGTCTCTGTGTAGTTTCATAGAATTTTTTTTTCTTATAATACTAATCTACATTCACTATGATGAGGAATACTGTTATTCTCAAATATAATTGGCATTAATAATATGTTATTTACCTTGTAAATATGCTTAGACATTATTTATTCTGTTTTGTTTTAATGCTCATGTGTGAAGTTGATGTTTCAAAAGTTATTCTGATCTTTTATGTATTTACTTATGTCATAATTCCTGTAACACTGATGTATGTGTTTATTTCTATTCTGTTGTAAAGCCTGTACTACAAATGTTATCTGTATTATTATGTTCTTTAATGATGTATTTTATATCTTTGTAATTGTATTCTTATGTTATAAAATTGTAACTGACAGCAGTTCATCAAATTAAGTAACTTGTAAGTTCCATTTCACTGCACACGTTTCTGTTGGTCATACCATATGGACAATATGTGAGAAGTTGGGACTGATAGTGTTTGCACGTGTGTTAATAATTCAGCAAGGGTCTGGATAACAGCATTGCTGGTTCTAAGGACAATTCCAAAAACTTTGTGAGTGCACAAGTGGTGGTTTATGGACTTGCTATATTCTCCGCAAGACTCTTTGATGGTGATTGTGCACCTGCACAGTCGCAGCAGATGGCTGCTGGCCATTTCTACAAGGACTGCAGTGGGTCAGCACCTCTGGTGGCCCACCAGTACCATTATCTCTACAAGGACTACAGTGGGTCTGCATCTTTGATGACCCACCAGTACCATTATTTCTACAAGGACTGCAGTGGGTCTGCACCTCTGGTGGCCCACCAATACCACAATCTCTACCGGGACTACAGTGGGCCTGTCCACAATTTCTACAAGGACTGCAGTGGGTCTGCACCTCTGGTGGCCCACCAATACCATTCTCTCTACCAGGACTACAGTGGGTCTGCTCTGTGATGACCTACCTACCATCTTCTTCAAAGTCGAATGACTCTGATGTGGGTTTGCTCTGTTGTGGCCCATTACCTGTCAGCATGTGAAGAGTCAGCACTGTCTCTCTGTTGGAAGGACAACACTACTTCTTCAAGACTGCATGGAAATCCAGTACTTCTGTGTGCAATTTCTTTTACTAATGAGACTTTGTGAAAAACAAAAACTGTAATTACTATTATGATGAATGATCAGGACTATCTTTATGGACTGTGAGAAAATTTTAGCTTTTGACCAACATTGTATTAATAAGTGTGTGCATTTGATATCTTTATTACTGTAATTATGAAAAATTTTATCAAATCATTATTGGCCACTGCCCAAAACAATCTGTAAAATTTTTTGTGGGGAGCATGGGGGCTATGTAAGTAGGCTGTTTATGTTTTCTTATTGGCAACGTTACGTAGCGCTCTATATGAAAATCACTGGCTGTGCTGTGTGCAGTCTGTGGCTAGTTTGCATTGTTGTCTGCCATTGTAGTGTTGGGCAGCAGCAGCTGGATGTGAACAGCGCGTAGCGTTGCGCAGTTGGAGGTGAGCCGCCAGCAGTGGTGGATGTGGGAAATGAGATGGCGGATTTTTGAGTACAGAATGGATATTATGAACTGCTATGTATATTATGCTTTTTCAACACTATTAAGGTAAATACATTTATTGTTCTCTATTAAAATCTTTCATTTGCTAACTATGCCTATCAGTAGTTAGTGCCTTCCGTAGTTTGAATCTTTTATTTAGCTGGCAGTAGTGGCACTCGCTGTATTGCAGTAGTTCGAGTAACGAAGATTTTTGGTGAGGTAAGTGATTTGTGAAAGGTACAGGTTAATGTTAGTCAGGGCCATTCCTTTGTAGGGATTTCTGAAAGTCAGATTGCGTTGCGCTAAAAAATATTGTGTGTCAGTTTAAGCACAGTCTTGTATAATTGTTCTAAGGGGACGTTTCACGGTGAATGTGGTGATCAAGGGAGATTCGACAATTCATCCTACTGCTCACAATGCTAGTCCTGCACATTTATAGCTGTGTCAACATGGACGTCTTCTTGGAACACAGCATCACCATCCGGGAACAACCATTGTACCATGGGATGGACCTCATCACGCCAAATGATCCACAGCCTTGGCAGTAATGCGATCTTGCACAGTAACCATGGAGCACATGGAATACCACGACGTGGCTGCCCCAATCATCACCTAACCACCGTCATGTTTCGCTTTTGGGACATAAACTCGTCCAGAAGCTGGAAATAGTGGGGAACAAGACTCATCAGACCAAATGACTTTCTTCCATTGCTCCATAGTCCGTTTTCCTGTTACTGTTATTTTTATCACAGATGAGTGGTCTTGGAATGCCAGCTCGCCATAAATTCCCTTCGTGTTGCTTTGGTGCTGACAGGGTTCGCGAGTGAGACATTCAGATCCGCAGTGATTTTTGCAGCTGTGGTCCTCTTATTTTTCGTCACAGTCCTCTTGAATTACTGTCTGTCACGGTTGCTCAATACACACTTTCGTTCACGTTGAGACTTGGTTGATGATATTTTTCCGCTTTCCCTGTATGCGATGTAAATCTTCGATAGGGAGAACCTTTAAAACACCAAACACTTCGGGGTTGGTTACAGAAGAACCCAGTTATTTGCCCATGTTCTAACTCACTGAGCTCCGTCATAATGCACTCACAACTCCACAGTACAGCCGGCCGGAGTCGCCGAGCGGTTCTAGGTGCTACAGTCTGGAACCGCGTGACCGCTACGGTCGCCGGTTCGAATCCTGCCTCGGGCATAGATGTGTGTGATGTCCTTAGGTTAGTTAGGTTTAAGTAGTTCTAGGGGATTGATGACCAAAGAAGTTAAGTCCCATAGTGCTCAGAGCCATTTTTTTGAATCCATAGTACACTGTTCAGACCACATATTGTGGACATTGCACAGGTGGTGTTCGCGGTCAAATACAACAGTGTAACCCGCAGCCCGAGCTAGCATCTGCATTTATGTTCAAGCATGCATTTCTCGTGGTGCTTCGCCGCGCGGTGTAGCCGCGCAGTGTTAGGCGCCTCGCACGGTTCGCGCGGCTTCCCCCGTCGGAGGTTCGAGTCCTCCCTCGGGCATGGGTGTGTATGTGTCGTCCTTAGCGTAAGTTAGTTTACGTTAGATTAATAATTTGTAGGCCTAGGGACCTATGACCTCAGCAGTTAGGTCCCATAGGAACTTATCACAAATTTGCAATTTTTTGTGGTGCTTTCATATTTTTGTCTAACCCCTGTAAACGAGAATTACAGGATCTGTTTAACGGAATGACCAATCTAATGGGCATATAACATGGGGAAAGTAAACCTAAGAAAGCCGAAAGTAATGAGAAGTAGCAGAAATGAGACAAACGAAGAACTTTGAGGAAGAAATTTCGGGGAATGGACGTTTGGAGCAGAGCATTCTGTGACAATAAATCATGACTATAGGAAAACCAGAAAAGAAGAGAATCGAAGCGTTTGACATAAAGTCTTTAAGTAGACTCGTCAGGTAAGAATTGAAGAGATTCTCCACAGTATGGGAAAGGAACGAATATGTGTGAAATATTAACTAGAAGAACGGATAGCATGACAGAACATGCGTTCCTCAGGAAGTAACTTCCATGGTACCAGTGGAAGGGCAAACAACATACGTAAAACGGCAACTGGAATACATCCAACAAATAATTGAAGGCATTGGTTGTTAAGTGCTCATCTGAGACGACGACGATGGCACAGGAGAGGAAATAGTGGCGGGTCACATCAAACAAGTCAGGAACTGAGGAAAGAAAGGGCAACATAACCGCATTGTTGTGTCACGTGAAACAATGTGAGCCTTCACAGCACACGTTACCGCTGCTCCTCTTGCCATTTCGTTGAACTCGGAGAACATTTAAAATATGGTCATGAACGCACAGAGCTGAAGGGACTAACTGAAGACAGAACAACTAAAGGATGGAAACTGCGAACTGCCCTGCTGGTTGATCCCTAAAAATCAGCAGACACTCAAAACGCTTCACTTTCAATTATGTCATGGTTCCGTCCTCCTGTAACTTGCTGGATAAATCAGGTCAAATATCAAAGGAAGGCAAGCGATTCCAAGTTGGATCATGTCCAGTAAAGGACTGCGGTGGTCAAATCAGTCTTTGAGTAGAGGACATCTTTACTTTATACATGCAACTTGGTGCGCCAAGGCTTTTCGTTACAAAAATTCGTCTGTCGATGAAGTAGCAAAAGCAGCTACTTACGTTATGAGAATTTGTTAGATCAGATAAGAGGTACCTGCCGGACGGAACTGTGGTGCTGTGTTCGAGATCTGCGGCAATTTTTTCCTGCAGTGTGTATCAATAGCAATGGTTAAATTATTTTAAAAATCCACTTATCACAACGAACTTCAGTGTATTACTACCGTAGAGCAGCATTTATATCAAACTTAATAAAGAATACTATGTTTAAAACAATTAAACGATATGCATTCATACTTACAAAATTATGCAGTTTATTGTCAGTACAAACACACAAATGCAGTGATCAGAATAAGTGTTGAATATTGCTTTATTGTCAATAATAGACACAATAGGAAACAAAACTGTTGTTGTTCTGTCACTTATAAGAAAACAAGAACAAACAAGTTAAACACATTTCCACTTGACAACCCAAAACAAAACAAAAAAGAACTTAACAAAAGATTCTATTACAAACACTACGGTTTCTTCTCACTGTCATCTTGCATAAAGCATTTTTTGTAAACCAGTTGACCCTCCTAATAATTGGAGATGCTTTTGAATGCGGTTAGGCATACTCTTCACCAAATTGTCGAGAGAAGTCAGTGGGATATTGTCACATTCCTCCACAGCGGTCTGTACGAGATCCAGTGAAGTCTCTGGTGGGGCAGGACGATTGAAAACCTCTCGTTTCAGCACAGCCCATGCATTCTCAGTCACTTGATGTATGGAGAATATGGAGGCCATTCTACTCAACTGACACTGTACTCCGCGGGGGAGATGTGCCAGAACATTGTGCTGATGGGGGCGTGCATTGCCGTACACCAGCGTGAACCCCGCTCTAATAAGTTCACCAAATGGAGCCACAATGCGTGCAAGGATGTCGTCCCAATACTTCGCACCAGTCATCCCCTCATGTATTGGCACAATCGGTGTCTTGCGTCCATACATGATTTCACTCCAAAACGTGACTGAACTGCCTTGACAAGAGTCTCCGATACTGATAAGATGTAAACGTTGTCTTCGTTGCCTCCACACAAGAATGTCAGTATTGTCAGGGTGGGGGCTGATACGTGCATCATCAGAAGAGAGTGTTGTGTCCCATTACTCCCTAGTCCCACGAAGAATGGTTTCGTGCCCATGCGACACGAGCCCCCCCCCCCCCCCCCTCCCCGTCCCCCTCCGATCCCGATTTAGGTGGGGAACATTGAGAGGTCTTCCAGCACGTTATCCCTGCTCACAGAGACTGTTTCGTATCGTTTGTTTCGACAGCTGCACTGCTATAGCTGTTTGGAACTGCAACCATAGACGTGTAGCGTTGTGTTGATGGTTTCTGTTTGCTTTTATACGCAGATGTCATTCGTACACACCTGTTACTTTTCTTCCGCAGCCACTTCTGTGACGATCCACAACTTTTCTTGGCAGCAGAAACTTGTTCCATATTCTAGAGACAACACTTTGACTCACGGCGACATTCGCTGTGACGTCCATCCGTCTCATTCCTTGCTCTATTAGGGGAACTACACAGAGCTTCTGACTGCATGTAAGTGTCACAGTTCTCGTAATGACACATAGCACAATAACTGCAATGTTTGTTGGTGACACGGTTGCCACAGACTGTACATACTGCCCCCTCAAAATAGAAACGTGGCCTGTTTCTGCTAGAATTATATTACAAACAAACCGATGTACTGATATCATAACGGGTTTCTGGATCAAAACGTACAATGTTAAAGGAATATTCAACATCTATTTTGATCATAGTACAAGCTTTTCTGCTTGATGTACTGTTTAATAAACATGTATTACTAGACAACAGACAAATTTATTTTGCCCGCATCTCGTGGTCGTGCGGTAGCGTTCTTGCTTCCCACGCCCGGGTTCCCGGGTTCGATTCCCGGCGGGGTCAGGGATTTTCTCTGCCTCGTGATGGCTGGGTGTTGTGTGATGTCCTTAGGTTAGTTAGGTTTAAGTAGTTCTAAGTTCTAGGGGACTGATGACCATAGATGTTAAGTCCCATAGTGCTCAGAGCCATTTGAACCATTTGAACAAATTTATTTTCTTTTTGCTATTTTGTCGAAAACTAGCATATTGAGTGCGAGGCTGTATACAAAATACAGATTGATTCTTGCAAGGAAGAAAACAGCAACCAGCCACTGTTGATAATGCTAGCCCGGGTTCCCGGGTTCGATTCCCGGAAGTCCCATAGTGCTCAGAGCCATTTTTGATAATGCTAACTGTTCACACAAATAGCACCGTTGCCGGTTTCGAACCGACAGGATGATCTTCAGACGGCTGTTCACGTGTAAGCATTAATATAGGTGCATTAAAACGTGAACAGCAATGCACATCAATGTAAGCAACAATATATGAACATCTAAACGTGAACAGGCGTCTGAAGATGAATCTGTCTGTTCGAAACCGAAAATGGCTCAGTTTGCGTTAACAAACAGCTTCATTAACAGTGGCTGGCTGACTGCTGCTTTCTTTTTTTTTTTTTTTGCAAGAATGAAACGATATTTTCTTTATTTTCCAGTGACAATTATGAACCCTGCTTTTTGTCACTGTACCTAAGGATCCTCTCCTGGGTGGTTACCTTGTAAAATTACTTTCGTTCGACTCTCAAGACATTGCTCGTTTGAAAAGCTGTTTAGTATCCCCCTGACGGCTAATGCCGTAACATTGACATGAAAGAGGAGCGTGGCGTAATGCCATTTACGCGTATGGTAAACGTTTCGATTTTGCGGAGCTAGTGGCTGCTCTCAACTTACCTCAATGTGTTGAGGTGTGCGGCGTGGAGGTCAGCAGGACGCCCGAACACGCACTGACAACTCTGTGTCGCTGATCGGTGTGCTAGCGGGCTTCGGCGTCGCTTATCACCGTCCTCCCTCTGTTCCAAACATTCATCCAATCATCAACGGGGAAGAACAATACGTGAGACAGTGCGACGACTGCCGCTGCGGCTGGCCGTGTCACGTGACACAGCATAAAGCGGCTGCGCTCAAGGACTTCTGGTACCACGTGCACTGCGCCTCCATCCACAACGTGCAGGTCACAGTCCTGTGAATGACGCTTCGGATCTGGTACACCGTCATCTATTACAAATTTAGAAATGACAGCATATCCGTTTTGCCTGTTACTGGATGCATGTATTGCATAATCGCGATTGGGACGTGTGTACCATCGTCAAGCGATAACTCACCGTGGAGTGTGTCCATCCCTTTTCTTTATTGTTAAGTGGATGTTCACGTGTGCAACCGTACTTATATATTTCATTTCATATGCACAAGAATAAACAAACTTACTCATATCCTACGTAAAAGGAGGATGTAGCACTGCTTACGAAAATTCCTGTCGAAATCATTGTAATAAATACTGTAGGAAAGAGTACTTTGGTGCACTTTACAGACTTATGCCTCCAGTCAGCCCTGTAATATAAGATTCATGAATTTTTGTATTCTATTTTTAAATCATGGCATTCAAAAATGGCTCTAAGCACTATGGGACTTAACATCTGAGGTCATCAGTCCCGTAGACTTAGAACTACTTAAACCTAACTAACCTAAGGACATCACAGACATCCATGCCCGAGGCAGGATTCGAACCCTCGACCGTAGCAGCAGCGCGGATCCGGACTGAAGCGCCTAGAACCGCTCGGTCACAGCGGCCGGCTTACGGCATTCACAAAACAATTCGTAGAAAAGTATGAAAAATTCTAGCGTGCCAATTATTAACATCAAAGCAGTTCAACAGTTGTATACCGATTGTGTAAGTGGTATCAGAGTTTGAAATTTCGTGTCACCGGAGTTTCCTGTTACAAAAGGGCTACGCCAATATGTACTACAGCATCGACGCTACTTAAAATCCATGTGCAGCAAGCTCTTAAAGCCTAGAGGAGAAAACGTGAAGGTATAGGAGTAAATGTGGAGGACGAAACCTCATTCACACTTCTCGTCGCTGATGACGAGGCAATCTTAACAGAAAACAAGGAAGATGCTGAGTACATGCTTCGGAACTTCAAACAGGAATATGAAAAACGGCACCTCACAATTAGCTTGGCAAAAAACGGAAGGTTGGCGACATACCATACCTGGAGGTTGGAACCGGTAAAATCAGGGGCTGTAAGTCTTTTAAGTATCTGAGGGTTATGATACAGGTATCATGAAATGGAAAAATTGAAGGTGGCGTAAATAATAAAATTGGACGGGGTAAAAGGGCCGCACGACACTGAACTAACTAATGAAATAACCAAAAGGAACAATCAGGTGATATATCGTTCAGTTGTTTAGAAAATCGCTGCGTACGGAGCAGAAACGTAGGTAGTATACAAGCGTCAGAGAAATAAATTGTTTGCCCTAGAAATAGTTTTTTGGTTGCCAATTTGTGGCATCTCCAAGCTGGACCGTGTACCAGATACTAATATGAGAGAGAGTATGGGTGTCGATAAATCAATAATAGACACCATAGAGACGAAATGTCTGCAACGATATGGACATCTAGAAAAGCGAGACAATAGCCGATGGCCGAAGAAAGCGTGGCAGTGGACCCCAGCAGAAAGAAGAAAGGGGGGGGGGGGGGGCGACCTAGGAAGAGTTAGGGACGAGACGACCGGGAAGCGACGAATGCCGGAGAACTACAAGGAGACTGGCATGCCGGACAAAAATTGAACAGTCTACAGGAAGCGAGAAGCGACGCCATACTCGCAATGTGTTGATGACGATGAACATTTTACGTGGTGCAGTCTTTTTCGGAAATTACAAAACTTACTCCGGAAAATTAAGGTTTTTTCAAACATGAAAACATGTTTCAAGGTACAACATGGTCATGTACCTGGGAAGTTAAAAGCAGTGCAATCGACAATTTCTTGTTCATACTGTATTTAATAGCCTATGTGTTACATTATTACTCTACTGCACACCAACAAGCGGCGCGCCGAACGAATTAAATGAAACAGAAATATTATCAAAAACCAGTTACGAGTTAAACAATTGCCATCCCCTTCTCCAGAAATGTTTGGGCTCATACTAGATTAGAAACAATGGAAGTTTTCTAGTCCCAAAATGCTTTCTTAATATTATTCATTCTTTATTACGACTGAAAGTCAAGTGAAAAGAGTTCCAGGTGTAAAGAAGTTGATGAAAAACAGCAGAGAAAGATTCATTAAAGTATATGAGGCTTCAACTCGGGTGAAGCAGAGTAAATGGTGAACAGTTTCGTAACATTACTAAATCTGGTTCAAATGGTTCACATGGCTCTGAGCACTATGGGACTTAACTTCTAAGGTCATTAGTCCCCTAGAACTTAGAACTAGTTATACCTATCTAACCTAAGGACATCACACACATCCATGCCCGAGGCAGGATTCGAACCTGCGACCGTAGCGGTCGCGCGGCTCCAGACTGTAGCGCCTAGAACCGCTCGGCCACCCCGGCCGGCTACTAAATCTGTATTTGCGTAAGTATTTCTGTGGAGTTGAAACCAAATCACAACTAACAGCAACCCGCAAATGTGAATTCATTGATGCCCTTGTGTCATCGAATCATTTGCTTCACTTCTGCTTCCAATCACTCCCGAATTTCAGTCTCCACAACTTGACATTATTGAGGGAACACAACATGTAAACATATTTGTGTCGCTTTTCGTTTATTTGAATCACATATAAATACTGGTTATTTTACGCATCATAACTTGTCTACTCTTTAGTTGAAGTTGGAATATGTACTATGAACAGTGAAAGGGTACAGTTCCGCCCGACATTGAAAATAGGTACAACATTCTTAGTTATTCTTGTCAGAACAACACATTTTTTGTAATAATAACTCAATTTCACTTAATACACCGAAGCCGGATACCAGTGTAGGAAGGAAGGACAATTTATTTATTTAACTGATCACATGTGCACTCCCACAAAATAAATCCCTACATCCAGTTCGGTGAGATCTGTGAAATGAATGAATGTATGGGCGTCTGCTAACCGCAGATAGTGAATGTGCAATATATGATCATCTTTGAGACGGTCCTTTGGTCACATTTGGTGGAACCAAATAGATGAAATTTACCTGAGCTTTGAGCACCTGAAATGTGGCTGACCAATACGGTAGAATGGTCCTCCCCACCTCGGCAGAGGTGCGAGATGACCTGAAGAACGGCAATGTTTCAGCACTCTGGCACTGGATCTTGTGTTGGTAAGACCTGTCTTAGGTGTGCTCCGTAAGGACAAAAGAGTGGAGAGAATGGTATGCATGTGGAATACTTACGAGTAGTTTGGAATAATTATTTCTCTATTTCAGGAACTTTTGGGGGGAGAATTAAATGACAGGCAGGTAAAATTAAGGGGATCGTAGTGATCTTCGGAAGTGACCAACGGTCACAATGAAACCACGTGTAGCAATAAGTTGAAATACTTGCGAGTGCTAGTACTAAGTTGAAATACTTCCGATTGCTAAAGTTAAGCTGAATTACTGGCGTGTGTACTATAAGTTGGAAATATTTAAGAAATGGCGTGTGCAGCACTTGAAATTAGAGACGAGCACTTCAACGTGGTGAGTATTGTGTGAGTCTCAATCTGTGCATGAGACAAAGGATAAAGAGAAGTACTCGTCCAAGGTATCAGTTAAGGACTGTCCGCAGCTCGTGGTCGTGCGGTAGCGTTCTCGTTTCCCACGCCCAGGTTCCCGGGTTCGATTCCCGGCGGGGTCAAGGATTTTCTCCGCCTCGTGATGACTGGGTGTTGTGTGATGTCCTTAAGTTAGTTAGGTTTAAGTAGTTCTAAGTTCTAGAGGACTGATGACCATAGATGTTAAGTCCCATAGTGCTCAGAGCCATTTGAACCATAGTTGAGGACTCGCGTGTGTGACGAATATGATCTTAATATTACTTTGCGTGTTACGTTTCCGTGTGACGCTAGATTCAAGCTCTAATACTCCGAGAGAGAAGCAAGGTGAGTCAGCCGGAGTTAGAAAAGGGGGGTGGGGGCTTAAAGCATCATTTCCATATGAAGATTCTAGCGAAATTTAGTGTTAAATACACTGCTAGCCCTGGCACCTCGCACCTATTCTTGAGTACTTTTCGATTGTTTTGGGATCCATACCAGGTCAGATTAAAGGAAGACATTGAAGCAATTCAAAGATGGGCTGCTAGATTTGTTACCGGTAGGTTCGAACAACACCCAAATGTTACGGAGATCAAATGGGAATCCCTGGAGGGATGGCGACGTTCTTTCCGAGAAACACTGTTGAGAAAATTTAGAGAATCGGAGTTTGAAGCCTACTAGTGAACGATGTTGCTGTCGCCAACACACATTTCGAGTAAGGACCACCAAGATAAGATACGAGAACTGAGGGCTCATACGGAGGCTTATAGACAGCCGTCCCCAGCCCCCCCCTCTCTCTCTCTATTTGCTAGTGGAATAGAAAAGCAAATGACTAGCAGTGGTACAGGGTACCCTCCACCACGCAGTGTACCGTAGCTTTAGGAGTATGAAAGTAGATGTAGAAGCCAAAGAAGTTTGGATGGTCATAGCAGGATTTGAAACCCTCTAAATTTAGGTATTTGCACCTTGTATCAATCATAATTGAAACCTCTCACTCTGATATGGAACGAGTCAGTTTTACATTTGTAGTATTCTACTTATTCTCATAGGGTTAATGGCAAAATGCTGATCATTTACATGTTTTCTTAAGTTTCTTTTTACACTTTACTATGTTCAGTGTCCCTATCTCTCTCTTAAAGACACACATACTATTACACACTCAGAAATTTTTCTATAGAACTAAAAATGTTGTCTAACGGATGTAACATCAGTGTCTGTTTGAAGTTAATTTTATTATCCATTAAATTATTTATGTGGGTAGATGGTCAAAAATTTTTATGGCTGAATCCCTTACCTCTGTTTGTGCCACACTAAGGGTGAGTGGTGAAAAGTGTGAATCATTTCCCCTTCTACTATTAGTATTTATGAATGCTACTGTTGTTATTAAACTGTGAACGATTGTTGACAACAAAAATCATAATGTTGTTGTTGTGGTCTTCAGTCCAGAGACTGGTTTGATGCAGCTCTCCATGCTACTCCATTCTGTGCAAGCCTCTTCATCTCCCAGTACCTACTGCAACCTAAATCCTTCTGAATCTGTTTAGTGTATTCACCTCTTGGTCTCCCTCTATTATTTTTACCCTCCACGCTGCCCTCCAATACTAAATTGGTGATCCCTTGATGCCTCACAATATGCCCTACCAACTTCTAGTCAAGTTGTGCCAAAAATGTTCTATGACGTCATTGTCAGTATTCCCAACTGTTTAAAAAGATGTCTACCAGAAGTTCTAGATGGGCACTACATATTATCCTTGTAACACACTTCCTTGCAAATTAAGGTTTTTTCCTCAATGACGAAAACTCCAGAAAATAATGCGATAAGACATAACTCCTATAAAATGTAAGTCAACTTTCTTGCATTATCCGCAGAGCTTAGACATTTAAGAAGATCTGTAGTACGTGGTTCTGAGCCCAACTTCTTATCAGTACAAACACCTAAGGATTTAGAATATTCAGTTTTATTTATTGACTTACCTTCATGCATTATTTCAAATGAAATGGTCAGGATTTGCACGACACTGAACTGCATGTACTGATCTTTGTCTAAATTCAGCGGCAGTCCATTTCTGGAGAATCAGTTATTACTTTTCAAAATGTTCAAATGTGTGTGAATTCCCAAGTGACCAAACTGCTAAGGTCTTACACATTACTTAAACTAACGTATGTTACGAACAGCACACACACCCATGCCCGAGGGAGCACTCGAACCTCCGGCGGGAGGGGCCGTGCAGTCCGTTACATGGCGCCTCTAACCGCGAGGCCACTGCGCGCGGCTATTAATTTTCAAGAAAATATTAATTACATCTGAAGTATTGAAGTTACTCCATTAGGTTTAATTATAGTACTTGCATTGTCAGCAAAAAGAGCTAGTAAGCTAGTAATGGTTCTTGGATATGCGATGTAAGATCGTTTATGTGTAAGAAGAACAAGATGGATCCAATATCGTTTCCTGTGGTACACCTCTAGAGATTATTTCCCATTAAGAAGAAACTGTTTCATTATGTGCCCTCCTTGAGTTTCTTAATACAACGTTTTGTATCCTTTCAGTTACATATCATGAAAACGAGTTACCAACAAAGTTCCTCAGTAGAGTTAACTGTAATTGATTTTTTCATTTACTAATTTGATGTGCTATTGTGCATTACGATACTCACAATCACTGTTAACATAACTGTGTATTTCATTTAGCTATTAAGATCTACCATATTTTTAATGTAATTTTTTCTATACCTATTAATGTGTATTTTGTCTTATACCAGATATCCTCTTTGCAAGAGGTACTTTTATGTATTCCTTTTGTATTATTTCTAATAATTCTGACACGTCCTACATTCATGCGAATGCCTCGCAGTATTGGATTTATGGGATATAAATAGATAAATAAATAAATAAATAAAAACATGAGTCCCGTATCTTAACCACAACGCCACCTTACTCATTCCCCCTATTCGTCATTTAAAAATGTATATTATTCCAGTGTAACAACAGCGTAGTATTTAAGTTGTGTTTGCACTTGATTGTAATCAGAGTAGCTACGATCTTTGTCAGAGTTTACAATGTAATGGAAAGAAGACGGTGTTTGCGGCCAGTTTTACATGAGAGAATCTGCAGACTCCTTGGTGCAGGACAAACACAGGCTGTGCTCAGCAGCACTGATCGTGCCTCAGGCTGTGATGATAGGATATATTTGTAGTAAAGCATAGAAAGCTCGAACAAGAGTAATCAGTCTGGTACTAATTGCACAACGAAATTCAATGTTTTTTTCAACACCGACCGAGCGAGGTGGCACGGTGATTAAGACACTGTGTATGCATTTCGGCGAACAGCAATGAAACACCCGACTGGTCATTCATTGTTTAAAACATTTAATGCAAATTCTAGCATGGCTCCATTCATGAGGAAACTTCCAATTTCCTTCCCTATCCTTATACAATCAAAATTTGTGCACATCTCTAATGACCTCATCGTCGACGCGATTTTAACCCTCTATTGTATGACCTTTTTTTTTAGGTAACTAATTTCAGTGAAAAAAGTTCTGGGGCTATGGCCGACACAGAAAATACCCTGTAACAGATTGAACATAGAAATTAAGATTTAATATCGATTTATTCAATATTTCAGGTTTGTTGCCATTTTATTGATTATTGATTAATTATTAATCATTCACTTACAGAGACATGGAAATATAATCTGTGATATCATTACGCATTATTTTAGAAACCTTAAAAATCTTACTAGATATGATCTTTGAAGCAGAAATAATTCACTCTTTCAGATGTTTTCGCTTGTGTTTACGTACATTCGACTTGCAGCAAAAATTATCGATTTTCGACTGTTTCTTCCAGATAGTGGCGCTAAACCCAGTTTAGTTCTCTGCAGCCACACTGTGTGTGTATTGGCAGACGGCAACATCATGCATAAACGAGTGGTTTCCTTAACATTGTACGTAAATTTACGGTTTGTTGCCAAATGGCAACACCATGAAATAGAGGGTTAAAACCCAGTCTTACTTTTTTTTCTTGTGTCTACGAGACAGTTGCATACAGATCCAATCGTTGCCTCAGGATTTGCATTTTTCCATTGAACTATGTACTAAAAGAATGGAGTAGCTGGTCTGTTTGTCACGGAAGTGAAGATAATTGCCCTTTTTTGTAGAGTCATAAACATCAAGATGGGACCGTGAATGAATGGAGGAATATGTTCTTTACATATCAGTCTCTTTTGTTTCAATTTACGAAATATTCTTGTACTACAGTCATGTGGAGCGGAAGTGGTAACCGATAAAAGTGCAGAATCTGGTTGGAGACAGACCAGTCTAGTGGTTGTAGCATCCTGGTGTGAGGAGAAATCGTACAGCACGAGAATACGGACGAACGTTTTGTGGTTAACTGTTATCTTATCTGCATCCCTTCCGACATTGTTCAGTAAGTAGCCCTATATTTTTTCATTGGACTTAAATTCTGGGTACTAGTTTATTTTAGTATCTTCTCTTACCTTCCCATATTACTTAAGATTCTTTACTCCAGACTTGATAGTCGAGCAGGATGGGAGAGGGGGATAGGTTATGCCGGAATTCGCTCCCCATCCCACTCCTTGTCCGCATGAACTAGTGCTCAGAGTCAAATGACTTCGATATTGACAGGATGTTAAAATCTAACTCATCCTTCCTCCTTTGTTCTCTATCTATCTATCTATCTGCCCATCTACCTGCATTTCTATCTATCTCCGACATTAAAGATTTTCGAGGAAATAAAGATACTGCTGACACGTGAACAATGATAGGTGTTCCTGAAAACTGTAACGCAATCTAAAATTACTAACGTGAAAAGAAATTTAATTTTCTTTTGAGCAATGATCTACTTGTGTCCAAAAACATTTAGGATAGCATAGTCTCAAACTTACGTATCTTGGAATACTTCTCATTTTCAGTTCTGCCATATGGAAACATTTTCATTTAACTACTTCCGAGTAAATGAATGAACTGCTAACACGTCAACAATGACAGATGCTCTTGAAAAACTGTGATGTTCTCGGTGCCGACGTATTCTGATGGTTTCAGTATGTACCGCCAAAAGTATCCGAATTTGTGGAAAGTGTATCATTCTACGGATATTAGAATCGAGTGGAATCGAGTACACGGCAGACCTCACACAACAGCACGAGGGTGGTGTTCACTGGTATTGGTGTTACTTTACACCGGTCACTTGCAGCAGAGTACATAAGGTTTCTAGGTATATAGAAGTTCCTCGTATGCTTTGAAATTATCATCCTCTCTTAAAAGAACAGAGCTGCTACGTACAATCCTCGGACGCTGGAACAATCTCAGACCGTTACCAGCAAAGGAGAGCGACAATTGATGGAAAGAATAAGAACTACAGGTGACGAAATGCTAGAAACTCGTTTGAACAACTGTTGCTCGAAGAACCAGAAACGATCTTGATAAACAGAGTGACAATACTCAACGGCCTTTATAATTTTTCGTACTATTCTCATATCTTTCAGCGGTTTATTACTGCTGTTCTCTATTTTCGTCAGCACGATAGTGTTGTACTTCCACGCACACACATGAAGGTAGTATCCGCATCATGTCGTGTAGATTTATCCGCTGCATTCTAAGAGGCTACTTGATGTTTATTTAGAGCGCTGAGTAACATGGTTATTATCACCTGTAAGTTGTTATGGTAGCTTATTAATTCACGTGTGATGATATGAAGCACTGTGCTCCAACAGTATGAAATGATATAAAATCTGCACTGTTTCTATGCCACAGCGCATCGAACTCAAAGCACACGAAAAGTTCTGGCAACTTTGAACTGTGATCAAAGTTACTTCCTGCACAGCTGATTTGTCGCCGATGGGCATGTTGTTGTCGCCGTGCTATCGAATATCAGCGAAGTTGATTTGTAAATATCCAGATAATAGGCTCTTCACGGCGGTTCCCTTTGATCAGTCGAGCCAGCACTCGACTGCTTCATCATTTCTGGCTCTTCTGTCAAGTGAGATCAGATTCTGATTACCCAAGTTTTCTCGAATAGCACCCGCAGAAACCATCGTTTTTCGGTCTTGCGTGAAACTGTGTCTGTTTTCTCCGAACACAAATACAAAAGGAAGGCGCATATTTTGTCCCTTGTACTCTATAAGGCACATTTCACTATGGTGGTATCCACACGTATTTTGGAGCCGTGGAGATGAACGTGCAAACAGCTAGTCAGTATACAACGAGAAATTTTTTTCAACTATACAGGGTGGTCCATTGATAGTGACCGGGCCAAATATCTCACGAAATAGGCATCAAACGAAAGAACTACAAAGAACGAAACTCGTCTAGCTTGAAGGGGGAAACCAAATGGCGCTATAGTTGGCTCGCTAGATGGCGCTGCCATAGGTCAAAGGGATATCAACTGCGGTTTTTTTTTAATAGGAACCCTCATTTTTTGTTGCATATTCGTGTGATACGTAAAGCATTGGTGGCCGAAGACTTCCGGCATAAGAAGTCAGCCTCATTCTGCCAACGGCCTTGTCAAAGAGGGCGGAGGAGCGGATAGAGGTTCAGGGCACTCTCTTGTCCTAGAGGTGGGAAATTGCCCCTAAAGGAGGAAGAATCAGCAATGATCAACGACATGAGGATGCAGAAGGCAATGGAAACCGCTGCATTAAAGACACGTAACGTGTATCCACAGGACATGTGGCCTGTATTTGAAGAAGTGTCATGATGATCTCTCCATCGGCAAAAGATTCCGGAATAGTCCCCCATCCGGATCTCCGGGGGAGGTTACCATGAGAAAAAGATTGAATAATCAACGAAAGGATAACGTTCTACGAGTCGGGGCGTGGAATGTCAGAAGCTTGAACGTGGTAGGGAAACTAGAAAATCTGAAAAGGGAAATGCAAAGGCTCAATCAAGATATAGTAGGGGTCAGTGAAGTGAAGTGGAAGGAAGACAAGGATTTCTGGTCAGATGAGTATCGGGTAATATCAACAGCAGCAGAAAATGGTATAACAGGTGTAGGATTCGTTATGATTAGGAAGGTAGGGCAGAGGGTGTGTTACTGAGAACAGTTCAGTGACCGGATTGTTCTAATCAGAATCGACAGCAGACCAACACCGACAACGATAGTTCAGGTATACATGCCGACGTCGCAAGCTGAAGATGAACAGATAGAGAAAGTTTATGAGGATATTGAAAGGGTAATGCAGTATGTAAAGGGGGACGAAAATCTAATAGTCATGGGCGACTGGAATGCAGTTGTAGGGGAAGGAGTAGAAGAAATAGAAGAAAAGGTTACAGGAGAATATGGGCTTGGGAGAAGGAATGAAAGAGGAGAAAGACTAATTGAGTTCTGTAACAAGTTTCACCTAGTAATAGCGAATACCCTGTTCAAGAATCACAAGAGGAGGAGGTATACTTGGAAAAGGCCGGGAGATACGGGAAGATTTCAATTAGATTACATCATAGTCAGACAGAGATTCCGAAATCAGATACTGGATTGTAAGGCGTACCCAGGAACAGATATAGACTGAAATCACAATATAGTAGCGATGAAGAGTAGGCTGAAGTTCAAGACATTAGTGAGAAAGAATCAATACGCAAAGAAGTGGGATACGGAAGTACTAAGGAATGACGAGATACGTTTGAAGTTCTCTAACGCTATAGATACAGCAATAAGGAATAGCGCAGTAGGCAGTACAGTTGAAGAGGAATGGACGTCTCTAAAAAGGGCCATCACAGAAGTTGGGAAGGAAAACATAGGTACAAAGAAGGTAGCTGCGAAGAAACCATGGGTAACAGAAGAAATACTTCAGTTGATCGATGAAAGGAGGAAGTACAAACATGTTCCGGGAAAATCAGGAATACAAGTCGCTGAGGAATGAAGTAAATAGGAAGTGCAGGGAAGCTAAGACGAAATGGCTGCAGGAAAAATGTGAAGACATCGAAAAAGATATGATTGTCGGAAGGACAGACTCAGCATGCAGGAAAGTCAAAACAACCTTTGGTGACATTAAAAGCAACGGTGGTAACATTAAGAGTGCAACGGGAATTCCACTGTTAAATGCAGAGGAGAGAGCAGATAGGTGGAAAGAATACATTGAAAGCCTCTATGAGGGTGAAGATTTGTCTGATGTGATAGAAGAAGAAACAGGAGTCGATTTAGAAGAGATAGGGGATCCAGTATTAGAATCGGAATTTAAAAGAGCTTTGGAGGACTTACGGTCAAATAAGGCAGAAGGGATAGATAACATTCCATCAGAATTTCTAAAATCATTGGGGGAAGTGGCAACAAAACGACTATTCACGTTGGTGTGTAGAATATATGAGTCTGGCGATATACCATCTGACTTTCGGAAAAGCATCATCCACACAATTCCGAAGACGGCAAGAGCTGACAAGTGCGAGAATTATCGCACAATCAGCTAACAGCTCATGCATCGAAGCTGCTTACAAGAATAATATACAGAAGAATGGAAAAGAAAATTGAGAATGCGCTAGGTGACGATTAGTTTGGCTTTAGGAAAAGTAAACGGACGAGAGAGGCAATTCTGACGTTACGGCTAATAATGGAAGCAAGGCTAAAGAAAAATCAAGACACTTTCATAGGATTTGTCGACCTGGAAAAAGCGTTCGACAATATAAAATGGTGCAAGCTGTTCGAGATTCTGAAAAAAGTAGGGGTAAGCTATAGGGAGAGACGGGTCATATACAATATGTACAACAACCAAGAGGGAATAATAAGAGTGGACGATCAAGAACGAAGTGCTCGTATTAAGAAGGGTGTAAGACAAGGCTGTAGCCTTCCGCCCCTACTCTTCAATCTGTACATCGAGGAAGCAATGATGGAAATAAAAGAAAGGTTCAGGAGTGGAATTAAAATACAAGGTGAAAGGATATCAATGATACGATTCGCTGATGACATTGCTATCCTGAGTGAAAGTGAAGAAGAATCAAATGATCTGCTGAACGGAATGAACAGTCTAATGAGTACACAGTATGGTTTGAGAGTAAATCGGAGAAAGACGAAGGTAATGAGAAGTAGTAGAAATGAGAACAGCGAGAAACTTAACATCAGGATTGATGGTCACGAAGTCAATGAAGTTAAGGAATTCTGCTACCTAGGCAGTAAAATAACCAATGACGGACGGAGCAAGGAGGACATCAAAAGCAGACTCGCTATGGCAAAAAAGGCATTTCTGGCCAAGAAAAGTCTACTAATATCAAATACCGGCCTTAATTTGAGGAAGAAATTTCTGAGGATGTACGTCTGGAGTACAGCATTGTACGGTAGTGAAACATGGACTGTGGGAAAACCGGAACAGAAGAGAATCGAAGCATTTGAGATGTGGTGCTATAGACGAATGTTGAAAATTAGGTGGACTGATAAGGTAAGGAATGAGGAGGTTCTACGCAGAATCGGAGAGGAAAGGAATATGTGGAAAACACTGATAAGGAGAAGGGACAGGATGATAGGACATCTGCTAACACATGAGGGAATGACTTCCATGGTACTAGAGGGAGCTGTAGAGGGCAAAAACTGTAGAGGAAGACAGAGATTGGAATACGTCAAGCAAATAATTGAGGACGTAGGTTGCAAGTGCTACTCTGAGATGAAGAGGTTGGCACAGGAAAGGAATTCGTGCGTGGCGGGCCGCATCAAACCAGTCAGTAGACTGATGACAAAAAAAAAGTAAAGAAATACGAATGTTTTACTTGAATCACTTTTTTCTTTTTGTGATAGATGGCCCTGTAATAGTCACAAACGTATACATACGTGGTATCATGTAACATTCCGCCAGTGCGGACGGTATTTTCTTTGTGATACATTACCCGTGTTAAAATGGACCGTTTACCAATTGCGGAAATGGTCGATATCGTGTTGATGTATGGCTACTGTGATCAAAATGCCCAACGGGCGTGTGCTATGTATGCTGCTCGCTATCCTGGACGACATCATCCAAGTGTCCGGACCGTTCGCCGAGGAAACAGGAAGCGTTCAGTCATATGTGAAACGTCAACCACGACCTGCAACAAATGATGATGCCCAAGTTTCGTTCTTTGTAGTTTTTTCGTTTGACACTTATTTCGTGAGATATTTGGCCCGGTCACGATCAATGGACCACCCTGTATGTATAAACATTGGTCATATAAGTATTATGATAAAAACGGTTTATTTCTGTTGAGAGGCACCCACATGCCTTGCTCATACTGTGGCTTCAAGCAGTCAGGCCTGCAAGATGAGTGGTCTGCCAAGCGAGTGGATTTATTCTTATTTCTCGATCGAGTAACATCAATGACTGATTATGAGCTCTAGTACCCACAATTAAGCTACAAATTATTCTCCTGTTTGAATATTACGCAACGGAAACGGATAACGCACATCTGACTATTAGAAATTTACACACGCTCTGGCAATATCAAATTTTCTTTCTTACTCAACGGCTTTGATCACACATGGCCATCGCACTGAATATGAATGGCGCACACATTATAAATTCTGGATATCATGACTACACACTATTCGAAGAACAAGGTCACCAATCTTTTTCTTTTCGCTATCTATTTTATTCCGATAAATTCTATTATGATTCAAAGATAACCTAAACACACCATTACCTTTTATACAACAATTACACATGGGAAACTCCACCCAGCGGGCATGGCTTTACATTGGTGATTCTCTATCTTATGGTCTCCTAATTATCTAACGCTACAGTGCACTTTCTGGATAGGATGGTGGATCTTATGCTATATCTTACACTTCGACTCTCACACCCATCATCACGAAAATTTACTCCAGATCGAGCGGTACAAAAAGGAACACGCATAACCCACTGCCTCTGAACCTATCTTGCTGCTCTTCCATGCCAACCACACATACTCGTACTTAAATTAAATGCAATACATCACACTGGCAACGTAGAATACAACACAAAGAATAGTCACAACGTTAGAATCACATCACTTTCAGCTTTCCCACTTCAATTGGTATTCATCCCAGTTTCACACGACACTGCCCCACTTCGTAACTTTTCTTTCCTACTACGAACTTTGGAGGATATATGCACGTCTTCCTGTGCAATGCAAGCCAAGTGGCGTTGGTGGATAGTGCTGGATGAAACGGACACAATGAATGCTGCAGGGCTCTCCATAAATCCGTAAGAGTATGAGGGGGTGGAGATCCCTTCTGAAAAGCACGTTGCAAGGCATCCCAGATATGCTCAATAATGTTCATGTCTGGGAAGTTTGGTGGCCAGTGTTCATGTCTGGGAAGTTTGGTGGCCATCGGAAATGTTTAAACTCAGAAGAGTGCTCCTGGCACCACTCTGTAACAATTATGGAGGTGTGGGGGTGTCGAATTGTCCTGCTGGAACTGCCCAAGTCTGTTGAAATGCACAATGGACATGAATGGGTGTAGGTGATCAGACAGGATGCTTGCGTATGTGTCACCTGTCAGAGTCGTTTCTAGGTGTATAAGGGGTCCAATATCACTCCAACTGCACACGCCCTACACAGTTACAGAGCCTCCACCAGCTTGAACAGTTCTCTGCTGACATGAAGCGTCCATGGATTCAGGAGGTTGTCTCCAGACCGGTACACGTCCATCCGTTCGATACAATTTGAAACGAGACTCGTTCGACTAGGCAACATGTTTCCAGTTATCAACAGACCAATGTCAGTGTCGAAAGGCCCAGGCAAGGCTTAAAGCTTTGTGTCGTGTTATCATCAAGACTAGACGAGTGGGCATTCATCTCCGAAAGCCCGTATCGATGATGTTTCATTGAATGGTTCACACGCTGACTCTTGTTAATCACCTATCATTGAAATCTGCAGCAATTTGTGGAAGGGTTGCACTTCTGTCACGTTGAAAGATTCTCTTCAGTCGTCGTTGGTCCCGTTCTTGCAGGATCTTTTTCCGACCGCAGCGATATCGGAGATCTGATGTTTTACCGGATTCCTAACATTCACGGTACACACGGGAAATGGTCGTACGGGAAAATCCTGACTTCATAGCTACCTCGGAGACGCTGTGTCCCATCGCTCGTACCGCGACTATAACACCACGTTCAAACGCACTTAAACCTGCCATTGCAGCAACAGTAACCTATCTAACAACTGGGCGAGACGCTTGTTGACTTATATAGGAAACGCCGACGCAGCGTCGTATTCTGGCTGTTCACATATCCCTGTATTTGAATACGTATGCCTATATCGGTTTCTCTGGCGCTTCAGTGTATTTGCTGGTGGTCGAGTTCGAACTGGCAACTCACTGCACTCCAGCCAGTGATGTTAACCCCTTCGTTATACTGGATGCACTAGAGCTCGCGGCGACGTGCTGTAAGCTTTGTGGAGACCTTCCAATAGGAAGCAGGTACGCTAAGATCAATACTCCAACGTTTAACTTTAGTTCTTTCCTATTGATGTCACATTCTTCAGCATGACTTCACACTATCTCAAGAGCCATTCATATGGCTTTTAGTTTTCCACCATTCTATGTCTGTCGATCACGAATGTCGTATAGAGAACTGAAGCTTTCACTGTAACTGCTCACCTGTAATGTATTTTTAGTGGAAATATGAATAATAGGACAGAATAATTTACCTTAAACGAGCGTTATGCTTTATCGTTATAAATAGGTTCATCGCTGGAACTCATGAATGGTCAGCTATGGAAACATTTCCAAGAGGGGGCAAGATTCTAGATTTGCAAGTGTTCCCTCTGGTTCCCCTTTGCGGATGCCTTTGGACTGACAAGTAAATTGCTGGTGCGAAGTTTCATTTGTTTTTCGCATTTTGAATGACATTCAAATTTGTCAGCAAGCACTTTTCCGTCAGTTATCACACTATTAACATCCTCCTGTGATCTAACGTTCTTCAAAAAACTGCCAGCACTTTCGGGTAGCCTGAAAGATGAGAGATAGGCGTGGTTAGTCGCCGTTGAGGTAGCTTGCAGAGCTGTCTGTCTGACCAACTAGAGTCGCTTCAACCTCTTTTATTGGTGGATACGAAGTAAGCCGACTGTCTTGAGGGTTAGCAAGTAGTCTAAGGGATTACTGCGAGCTGATTTGCCCAGACGAGTAGCAGTTTCTGTCATGCACGTGATATGATTGTGCCACGAGCTACCCCGAGTTGATTTGAGCGGACGAGTAGCAGTGGCTGTCCTGCACATGGCGTGGGGGAGCCACGAGTTACTGCAAGCTGATTTGCCCAGACAAGTAGCAGTTGCTGGCCTGTCTATGGTGTGGGAGAGTCCCAAGTTACTGCTTGTCCAGATGAGTAGCAGTTACTGGCCTGCACATGGTGTGGGATGCTGCTAGTTACAACAAGTCAATTCTCCTGGAGGAGTAGAAGCTGCTGGCCTGCACATGGTGTGTGGGTGATACAAGTTGCTGCATGTTGATTCAACTGGATGGCTAGGAGCTGCTCTCCTACATGTGGTGGAGAAGTACTACGAGTTACTGTGAGTTGACTTTCCTGGATGAGTAGCAGCAGCTGGTCTGCACACTGTGTGAGGATGCCTTGAGTTACCGTGAGTTCAGTTGCCTCGACGAGTAGCAGTTGCTGGCCCGCACATGGTGTGGGGGTCTCACAGGTTACTGCAAGTTGATTTGCCTGGACGACTAGCAGCTTCTAGCCTGCATGTGGTGTGGGAGTGCTACCTGTTACTGCGATTTGATTTGCCTTGGCGAGTAGCAGTTGCTGGCCTGTAAGTTGCGTGGCGATGCCACAAGTTACTGCGAGTTGATTTGCCTGGTTGCTGGCCTGTATGAGATGTGGGATTACAATAGGTTACTGTGAATTGATTTGCACGGATGAGTAGCAGTTTCTAACCTGCATGTGGTGTGAGGTTGCTGCTGTAGTACAAACTCAGAGGCCATACATCATTTCACGATCAGTATATAAGTAAATTCGGTATTAATAAAAATACAGAGAAAGAATCGGTAACCAGAGGCTGACAGAAAATACTCAGATTTTTGACAAAATAAATAAATACCCAGAATTCGTGGTATATAAGAGTTAAAATGTATCTGCAGGAGTTGGGAGCCATGGACAAACATATAGACAACAGACAAGCATTCAGGGAAAGAGTACAAAAAGTCACGTGCTTTTGGAAAAAAACCAGAAGAAGAAAGAAAGGACATGAACAGAAGAAAGAAGAGATGAACAGAGAGCAAGGATTAAAAAGTATGTGGAAAAAAGGGAAAAAAAAAACAAGAGGAAAGGAATATAATGTTATAAATGAGTTGTTTCACTTGGTCTTTAGTTGGCCGAATTTGAATAACAATGACACGTAAAGAGTAGGCAGTGGCACCCCATAAAAGAGAATAACGAGGTAACAACACACGTCTGAAGACCCACTGTGTAGATATAATAGTACTTTAGATATTGACGATGTGAGATATGAATATACCTATTATCTTTAAAAATTAATAACGTCTAAACATCTTAAGCGATCTTAAAGATCAAAATGTCAACAGGTAGCACTTGAACGGCGCTGACGAAAAACAGCTTCAGAATTTCTATCAAAGCAATATAGAGTAATGAGCTGGATGTTGATTACGAGGGTTAAGAAACGGGTTTTAGAAGAAAATAAATTACACATCGATAAGTATAGCGACAGATTAGGTAACACACTAGATTAACTATTTGTGGCCATATAGGTCTCATTAGCTTTAATGCAGATAACGATAAATAATGCTAATCTTTACCATATCATCGAATAAGACACAAGTAAACCAAAAACCAAGAACCTCAGCAAAAAGCTAATGTCACCACGGAAATGCTGGTGAAATTCTAGCTCTAATTCATGTGTAATACTGTAAACATTCAGACTGAAGCGAAGAAAGAAAATTTGTATCAATGGCAGGATTCGAACCCAGGTCTCCTGATCACTTGACAGACTCACTATCCGCAACACAACCCTGGCACCATGGCTTTTCACAATGCATGGATTTCCCTCCCCCCACCTTCTTCCTCAATCCAAACTCCCAATCATACCTTAGCCCTCTAAGCTCAAACCACACTGCAGATACTCTCCAGCTACGAGTGTCACTCCAAAAGAAATGCACACTATTTTTTTTAATCCACGTTTTATTCTACAAAATTCAAATGGTTCAAATGGCTCTGAGCCCTATGGGACTTAACATCTGTGGTCATAAGTCCCCTAGAACGTAGAACTACTTAAACCTAACTCACCTAAGGACATCACACACATCCATGCCCGAGGTAGGATTCGAACCTGCGACCGTAGCGGTCACGCGGATCCAGACTGAAGCGCCTAGAACCGCATGGTCACACCGGCCGGCTTATTCTACATGTTTCAAAGTTTTCATCCTTTAGGAACAGTATTTTCATTTCTTCACATAATTTCCATCCCTCTCAACTGCCTTACGCCATTTTGGAACAAGCGCCAGTATACCCGCACGGTAAAAATCCAAACCAACCTGTTGGAGCCACTGTTTGGCAGTGTGCACAAGGGAGTCATCACCTTCAAACCTTGTTCCACGAAGAGAGTCTTTCAGTTTCCCAAAGAGATCATAGTCACATGGAGCCAGGTCAAGACTGTAAAGCGGGTGTTTCAGTGCTGTTGTCCATCCGAGTTATATGATCGCTTCCATGGGTTTTTGACTGACATGTGGCCGTGCATTGTCGTGCAACAGCAAAACATTCTGCTTTTGCCGATGTGGTCGAACACAACTCAGTCGAGCTTGAAGTTACTCCAGTGTCGTCACACATGCATCAGAATTTATAGTGGTTCCACTTGGCATGATGTCCACATGCGAGAGTCCTTCAGAGTCGAAAAACACCGTAGCCATAACTTTTCTGGCAGAAGGAATCGTTTTGAATTTTTTTTCTTGGGTGAATTTCCATGATGCAACTCCATTGATTACCTCTTCGTCTCTGGTGAAAAATGATGGAGCCATGTTTCATCACCTGTCACAATTCTTCAAAGAAATTCATCTCCACCATTCTCGTACTGTTCCAAAAGTTCGCTGGGTACCGTTTTTCTTGTTTCTTTGTGAGACACTACCAACATCCTGGGAACCCACCTGTCACAAACCTTTTTTAACGCAAACACTTTCAGTATTCTGCTAACACTTCCTCCCCTATCCCAACGTGTTGTTGTTGTTGTCGTTGTGGTCTTCAGTCCTGAAACTGGTTTGATGCAGCTCTCCATGCTACTCTATCCTGTGCAGGCCTCTTCATCTACCAGTACCTACTGCAGCCTACATCCTTCTCCATCTGCTTAATGTATTCATCTCTTGGTCTCCCTCTACGATTTTTACCCTCCACGCTGCCCTCCAGTACTAAATTGGTGATCCCTTGATGCCTCAGAACATGTCCTACCAACTAATCCCGTCTTCTAGTCAAGTTGCGCCACAAACTCCTCTTCTCCCCAATTCTATTCAATACTTCCTCATTAGTTACGTGATCTACCCATCTAATCTTCAGCATTCTTCTGTAGCACCACATTTCGAAAGCTTCTATTCCCTTCTTGTCCAAACTATTTATCGTCCACGTTTCACTTCCATACATGGTTACACTCCATACAAATACTTTCGAAACTGGCTTCCTGACACTTAAATCTATACTCGATGTTAACAAATTTCTCTTCTTCAGAAACGCATTCCTTGCCATTGCCAGTCTACTTTTTATATCATCTCTACTTCCACCATCATCAGTTATTTTGCTCCCCAAATAGCGAAACTCCATTACTACGTTAAGTGTCTCATTTCCTAATCTAATTCCCTCAGCATTCCCCGACTTAATTCGACTACATTCCATTATCCTCGTTTTGCTTTTGTTGATGTTCGTCTTACTCCCTCCTTTCAAGACACTGCCCATTCCGTTCAACTGCTCTTCCAAGTCCTTTGCTGTCTCTGACAGAATTACAATGTCATCGGCTAACCTCAAAGTTTTTATTTCTTCTCCATGGATTTTAATACATACTCCGAACTTTTCTTTCGTTTCCTTTACTGCTTGCTCAATATACAGATTAAATAGCAACGGGGAGAAGCTGTAACCCTGTCTCACTCCCTTGCCAACCACTGCTTCCCTTTCATGCCCCTCAATTCTTATAGCTGCCATCTGCTTTCTGTACAAATTGTAAATAGCCTTTCGCTCCCTGTATTTTACCACTGCCACCTTTAGAATTTGAAAGAGAGTATTCCAGTCAACATTGGCAAAAGCTTTCTCTAAGTCTACAAATGCTAGAAACGTAGGTTTGCCTTTCCTTAATCTTTCTTCTAAGATAAGTCGTAGGGCCAGTATTGCCTCACGTGTTCCAACATTTCTACGGAATCCAAACTGATCTTCCCCGAGGTCGGCTTCTACCAGTTTTTCCATTCGTCTCTAAAGAATTCGCATTAGTATTTTGCAGCTGAGACTTATTAAACTGATAGTTCGGTAATTTTCACATCTGTCAACACCTGCTTTCTTTGGGATTGGAACTATTATATTCTTCTTGAAGTCTGAGGGAATTTTGCCTATCTCATACATCTTGCTCACCAGATGGTAGAGTTTTGTCAGGGCTGGCTCTCCCAAGGCTGTCAGTAGTTCTAATGGAATGATGTCTACTGCCGGGGCCTCGTTTCGACTGACGTCTTTCAGTGCTCTGTCAAACTCTTCACACAGTATCATATCTCCTATTTCATCTTCATCTACATTCTCTTCTATTTCTATAATATTGTCCTCAAGAACATCGCCCCTGTATAGACCCTCTATATGCTCCTTCCACCTTTCTGCTTTCCCTTCTTTGCTTAGAACTGGGTTTCCATCTGAGCTCTTGATATTCATGCAAGTGGTTCTCTTTCCTCCAAAGGTCTCTTTAATTTTCCTATAGGTAGGATCTCTTTTACGCCTAGTGAGATAAGCCTCTACATCCTTACATTTGTCCTCTAGCCATTTTTAGCCATTTTGCACTTCCTGTCGATCTCATTTTTGAGACTTTTGTATTCCTTTTTGCCTGCTTCACTTGCTGCATTTTTGTATTTTCTCCTTTCATCAAATAAATTCAGTATCTCTTCTGTTACCCAAGGATTTCTACTATCCCTCGTCTTTTTACCTTCTTGATCCTCTGCTGCCTTCACTATTTCATTCCTCAAAGCTACCCATTCTTCTTCTAATATATTTCTTTCACCCATTCCTGTAAATTGTTCCCTTATGCTCTCCCTGAAACTCTGTACAACCTCTGGTTCTTTCAGTTTATCCATGTCCCATCTCCTTAAATTCCCACCTTTTTGCAGTTTCTTCAGTTTTAATCTTCAGTTCATAACCAATAGATTGTGGTCAGAATCCACATCTGCCCCTGGAAATGTCTTACAATTTAAAATTTGGTTCCTAAGTCTCTGTCTTACCATTATATAATGTTTCTGAAACCTTTTAGTATCTCCAAGGTTCTTCCATGTATACAACCTTCTTACATGATTCTTGAACCAAGTGTTAGCTATGATTAAGTTATGCTCTGTGCAAAATTCTACCAGGCGGCTTCCTCTTTCATTTCTTAGCCCCAATCCATATTCACCTACTACGTTTCCTTCTCTTCCTTTTCCTACTGTCGAATTCCAGTCACCCATGACTATCAAATTTTCATCTCCTTCACTACCTGAATAATTTCTTTTATCTCATTATACATTTCATCAATTTCTTCATCATCTGCAGAGCTAGTAGACATATAAACTTGTACTACTGTAGTAGGCATCGGCCTCGTGTCTATCTTGGCCTCAATAATGTGTTCATTGTGCTGTTTGTACGAGCTAACCCGCACTCCTAAGTTTTTATTCATCCCAACGTAGCGTGACAATTCGTTCAGTGTGATGCATCTGTCAGCAGTCACCAATTCGTTAACTCTCTGCACATTGTCTGGAGCGTGTGCAGTATGAGGCCTGCCGCTGTGAGGACAATCCTCAATATTGCCGTGCCCACTTCCATCACGTAACCTGCTTGCTCACCGACTAACTGTACTGCGATCGACAGCAGCATCTCCATACACCTTTTTCACCCTCTTGTGGATGTTTCCCACTGTCTCGTTTTCACAGGACAAGAATTCGATGACAGCACGTTGCTTCTGACGAACGTCAAGTGTAGCAGCCATCTTGAAGACATGCTGTGACGGTGCCACTCACGGGAACAGGTTGAACTAAGTTTGAAAACAAGCGGGAAGGATGTATCTACACACTGTAAAACTTTCACACATGCAGAATGAAAACTGTCTTTTTACAAAAATAGTGTGCATTTCTTTTGGAGTGACCCTCTTATACTGAAACAGCACCTCAGCATCGAACGAAATGGGATAGATGCTTTAATCAAATGAAACTATGTGCTTCTAGAGGCCTTATCAAGTGGCAAACATGAGGCACAAATGGACTGAAGAGAGAGGTGTACCAAGGTAGTCCACGCAATTGTGCGAAGCCACTGTGCCAGGGTGGTATAGTGGTTAGCGAGTCTGCCTAGTGAGAAGGAGACCTGGATTCGAATCCTGGCCATAATACAAATTTTTATTCATCGCTTCAGTCTGCATATATACATTACGGACGATTGAGACCTTAAGGTCTTCGGAACCATATATTTTCACTGGATTAATACACCTGTGGTTGGGTTTCAGACATGGTCCCTCATTGGAAAGTCACTGCAGTGCTGCTCGAGTTTAGGGGCAATTGGGCTGAGGCATCAATGGGAATTTGGACCCAGGAGGGAGGCATACTACGGTAGTCCCCGCAGTTACGCGAAGCTGTGGTGCCTGGGTAGCGCAGTGGCTGGTCCATCTGCCTACTGGGTGGTAGAACCAGGTTCGAATCCTGGCCTCGGTACAAATTTTCATTTGGCGCTTCAGTCTGCATTTATACACCATAAATGTTTGAGACTGATAGTGTCTCTGGAATCATATAGTTTCATTTGATATAATAATTATGGTAGCGATAAGTTTAATGTTAGTTTTCATTCGTTATAAAGCTCACGTGCAATAAACGAAAGACATTAAATATTTTATAAAAAAAAGGCCGTGAAATCGATGTTTTTAAAAGCTCAAAAGGGCATGGAAGCACAAATCATGTAGAGTGTTAATATGTGTAATTTTTATGGCAATGTGTAGAGTATATGTAACTTTGTTGGCTTTGAAACTAAAGGCAATGGCCATGCTAGTCAAATGGAGTTTGCTTTGAGAGGTCGACGAGGTCGGACGTCCGTGAGTTAGAAGTGTGTCAGTCTCGAATAAAGTACTTAAAATTTCCTGTTGACGAGCCTGCAGACCAGTATAATTTCTACAAAGGAACCATTCGACAGTTGCGCTCATTAAATTTAACGTGAATAGCAGAGCAGTCAAAGACTTGAGAAATTTCCGCATACCTTCATGGACTTGTAACTCTGAACTGCACCGTCGTGTTTCGAGACTAGTGACATTTCTGAATAAGTTCGTGGATTTTGAAAAGTTATCCACACCCGCTTTTCGGACTTCAACGCTGAACAGCTACGTGGTGTGCTCGACATAGTACTTTCATAATCGAGCTAGCGATTTAAACTGCCGTTGCTCTTGTTCAAATGTGTGTGAATTCCTAAGGGACCAAATTGTTGAGGTCATCGATCCCTAGACTTACACAATACTTAAACTAACTTATGCTAAGAGCAACACACATACCCACGCCCGACGGAGGACTCTAACCTCTGGTGGGAGGGGCCGCACAATCCGTGACATGGCGCCTCAAACCGCGCGGCCACTCCGCGAGGCCCTTTGCACTTGTGATGCTAGTAGTAGTAGTAGTAGTAGTAGTAGTAGTAGCTTTATTCATCCGTAGATCTCTTTTTACAAGGATATAGCACATGTCAAAGTATTTACAAGTTTAGAACGATTTAAAAAAAAAAGCTTATTCGTATACACATACCTTTACATACTTCTAGTTAGAGACAATCATTAGATTTACTCCTGATATACAATACTTTTTTACAAATAACTTATTAAATAATGTAATGCCACGCTGCTCACTCATACCTCACTATCAGTCACTCCACACACTATACACACATCGTTTCGTAACACTTCACTCACTACATACACACACACACAAAAACACACACACACACAAAAACACACACAAAAACACACACACACAAAAACACACACACACAAAAACACACACACACAAAAACACACACACACAAAAACACACACACACAAAAACACACACACACAAACACACACACACACAAAAACACACACACACAAAAACACACACACACAAAAACACACACACACAAAAACACACACAAACACACACAAACACACACAAACACACACAAACACACACAAACACACACACACACACACACACACACACACGCACACACACACACACACCGGTGATCTCTGGGCCATTTTCTGTATCACAGCTTCCCATTTGCTATCCTGAAAAACTGAGTCAGCATCTCTCTATAATGAATGAGATGTTGAGCTCAGAAAGAGGAAGAGGTGTTAATGTTGTGCTATGCTTAAGCATTTGGGGGGGGGGGGTACGTATTTATAGAAAAGGAAAAACGAAGGGAAAAAACATAGTGTGAAGGTGTTATGTGGAATGTTGTATGTTTTATAATCATTATTATTATTTAGTTGTATAACTTTTTTTACCAAACACCTACTCTGTTTTATCTAAGTAATCCCTCTTTGTTTAAAATGTATTGCATAACAGATACTTTTTAGCTGCCTTTTTAAATAAGTGTATTTTTGCAATTTCTTTAATCTCTTTTGGAAATTTATTGTACAGTTTTATTCCCTAGTGGAAAAGGCTGTTTTAAGTTTCATGTTTATTTTTTATTGACAAATGTAAGTTGAGTCTAGTTCTTGTTCCATGGTCATGGACAGAGCTGTTTGTGAAGTAATTACCAATGTTATTTTTTATGTGTACAACTGACTGGTAAAAGTATTCACGTGGTGCAGTTAAAATCCCCAGTGTTTTGAACAGATCGTTACAATGAGCTCGACTACTATTTTTGGTTTTATTCTTATGGCTCTTTTCTGAAGTTTGAAAATTATGTTCACATTTTTTGCCTTTGTTCCCCAAAACAGAATGCCATAGCTAAGAATTGAGTGTACATATGAATAATATGTAACTAAAAGACAATGCATGTTACACACTGATGATAGGATTTTAAGGGTATAATACGCTGATGACGTTCTGTTTGCAATTACCTTTGTGTGTTCACACCACTTCAACTGAGAATCAATATTCATTCCTAGAAATTTTGCATTTGTTACACAGTCTATAGAGGTGCCATATATATTTAATTTAACATTGTCATTTTTCTTTAACAAACTGAAATTCATGGCATTAGTTTCTTTATGTTAAATGGCGCTTTTTTGCTTATTGACCAATCATAAACTTCCTTGAGAGTTTCATTTGCTTTCTCTTTGAGGAGTACTCTTGTTTTCTCAGTGACTATAACATTGCTGTCATCAGCAAAGAGAATGTTTTCACCACGACTAACACTACTGGGGAAGTCATTGATGTACATCAGGAATAGAATTGGTCCTAATATGCTACCTTGCGGAACTCCTATATTAATGTATTTTGGTTCTGATAAGTCTTTTACTAAATGTTTAGATCTTTGTACCCTATCTGCTAGGTATGATCGAAACCAGTCATTAGTTACCCCTCTTATTCCTAATGCTTCTAATTTATTTAACATAATCTTGTGATCGACAGTATCAAAGGCCTTAGGAAGATCCAAAAGTATGCCTGTGACACGATCATCTTTATCAAGAACATCAAGTACAACTTTTTTGAATTCTACTATGGCTGACTCCGTATTTTTGCCAGTTCTGAAACCAAACTGAGATTCGATTAAAAGATTATCTTTATTCAGGTAATTCATTAATCTGTCTTTGATAATTCCTTCTATTATTTTTGGCAATGGTGACAGCAGGGAAATGGGTTGGTAATTTTCTATGTCTTCTCTATTACCTATCTTAAGCAAAGGTACAACTCCTGCCTGTTTTAACTGCTCTGGAAATGTCCCTGATGTGAAGAATTCATTTATTATGGAACTTCCTGGCAGATTTAAACTATGTGTCGGGCCGAGACTCGAACTCGGGACCTTTGCCTTTCGTGGGCAAATACTCTACCAACTGAGCTACCCAAGCACGACTCACGCCCCGTCCTCACATCTCTGCTTCTGCCAGTAAATCGTCTCCTACCTCATTCATTCATTATATTTGTTTAGGGGCCTTGTACAATTTCTATGCATTGTTTTAGTACACACATTGGTACTTCATCTAAGCCTACTGAATTTTTAATTTTTGAGCAGTTTTATTGACTTCATTCTCTGTGGTTGGAAGTAACATCATTGTACTTAGTGCAACATTATTTACAGGTGTTATATTTGTATTGAGGAATTTTTGCTGTAACTTTTCTGCAATACTTGTAAAATGCTCATTTACATAGTTTGCTAACTGTTGTGGATTATTTATTACCTTATACCTCTCTCTTAGCAGTATGTTATTCTGCATTTGTTTGCCTCTCCTCGTTTCCTTTTTTTATAACGTCCCAGACTGTTTTGCTTTTATTCTCTGTATTATATATTATTTTGTCATTAAATGACTTTTTTGCAGCTGGCTTTGGTTCGACCAGTGCGAATTTTTCAACAATATTTTTGGAGTCAGAAGTAAAACGTTCAGGAAACATAGCCACATCAGACTGACTACAACAAGAGTATACCAGAATCAAGAAAGAAACATAGTCTTCAGGATAAAAATGAAGAAAAATTCTCCTGCTTCGACTAATATCTTGAAATGGTAAATGCCTGGTATCGTCATGTGAATGACTTAGCAGGTCCAGAAGTCGTTGCTGGATAGCGGAAAGGTTTGGTGAGACAAGATCGTGTTAATGTTTAGTTTCATTGAAATGGAATGACCTGCATGATAATATTGGTTATCGGACTTCGTGAAGGGCATAGCCTGCAGGCTCAGCTTGTAGAAATGAAAATGAGTAAACGATAGCATACTGAGGGCGTGCGAACATTGAGTCACCAAATCAATCGCTTCCAACTAATTAACAGGCTGAAAATACATCAAATCTTTCTGGATAAGTGGAACATGGTGCTGATTACACAGTTTTAAATAAAATATATTGCGTATTTTAAGGATTTACTTATTATTTCATTAGTAATTGTAATAAAAATAATCAGTACAGAACGTTATCGTCTGGAAGCTCTGACACGAAGGACAAGAGAGAGTTGTATATCGCTTTTGCAGTTTTTAAACAACAGAAGAACGCAAATTCCAGAGAGTGCTGAATACGAACAAGAGATATAACCTTTTTTCAATACAATTAAGGTATTTTTTATGGAAACATGTTTTCTTATATTTGTCCCTTGAATGGTGACGACAGTGTCTGTCACAGTTCCTGGTAGCGCCTGCGCTGTAGCCCTCTTTCTAGAGATATATGTTGTAAAGAGAAAATAATTCAGATTAAACATCTTTACGAAATATTAATTTTGTCAATCCTCCTAAAGTCAGGTGGGTGTAGCTCAGTTTGCTCAAAATAATAAACGATGAGGAGAACTTACCTTCATTTCGATGCTTTGCTGTAGATGACTCGTCCTGTAAGTTTCTTAAGTGAAGACGCACCAGAGAACATCATTTTTCTCAAAAGACATCAAAAGTCATTCAGTGTTTCAAGTGTATAGTTTATTACGTCACACAGTACTGCTCAATCAGAATGTACCCCAACAGGATTTCTCGCGGGCCTTATACGCTCTTCCTAACAATTGATGAACTGTTGCATTTTATAGTAAATTCGCTGATTACTATCACTGAAGTTGCTGATAATTAAAGTTATCATCCTGTAGTTATAATTGAAATGCATGGAATAACATACAATGACAATTACAAATATCTTGTGCTCGTCGAAAAATAAATGAAATGGTATGAATAAACAGTGCTGATTACATTTTTGTTAGTTATACTGAAACTACAATGTCCCAGATATTCCTACCCAGTTTCTTGTTTCAAATATGAGTACATTATTTTTTAGTATGAACGGAATTTCAATATATCGTACAGCAGCCCAAATAAACACTTTGTTTAATTGTTAATCTGGTTTTTGTTTTATGAATTCTAATAAATACGTGATAATTAGATGTGATTATGTTAGCCAATAGCGTAGCAACAGTCAGTATGATAGACGGAATTGTTACAGGTTTCAAACATAGTAATTACAGTGTATTTGATACCTATTTTGTTACTCGATTGTTTGTAAACGAAAAGCCTAATTGCAGCTAAACGAAATGGCAGTATATGTTCCAATCAATGGATGAAAGTAATATTAGAGACTTCTTTGACATGAAGTTGTTGAAAACTACGTTACAGAAGTCGAAAGGCGAAATTACTTACATGGGTCCTATTTAATAACATTTCATCAGGCAATCTAAATTATATTCGAAATTGTAAGAAAAATAAGCTGTTATGTTTCATACCTATCAGTCATGTTTCACCCAGTCGCTTATCGCTGACGTATTGCTTTTCTAAATAATTGGTTTGTTTTAGGTAACGAATGGTTCATGGTAAACAGTTTCATAAAGTTAGCATGAGAGAACGGATTTTCTTGTCACGACATTCAGGCAAACCATTTGATAGTAATAGACTGCTTAAAGTTTTTCAGTAAAGAGTTAGCTGTCATGAATTAGTGTTAAAGTCTGGAAATATAGCTGTGCTCAGGACCATTTAAGTAAATATTTGACCCCTCCCCCTTGCCCATTTGGGAATACTCGAGAGAAAATCTGAGAAAACTGTGGCTCGAACTACAGACGTTAAAACTTTACAGAGTTAGAAATGTTATGAATAGTGAACATTGAGAATGGTACATGACAGGTTACAGAGACTGGCTCTGTTAAGTACAGTTCTTGATAGTTCAGTTTATCATAATGCAGTGCTCAGTAAAATTGTCATTTAGTACTCGTTTTACAGTTTCGGTTCTTACGCCTCAAATTTGTCAGAAAAATTATATAATTAACAATTATTTGTATATAATCTTTGGTTACTGTCTTCATTATTATTTTTCTTTTTGTTTTGTTTTCCATCCTTTCACACAGGTAGCATCTTATGAATAAGATGTAGTACATAGGGCAGACGCAGTGAAATGACTGTTAAAGTTTCTGTTTCGCGATCTTTTGGGCCCACAGCATAGTATACGTCGGTGTAAGATATAATAGAAATGAATGATCCAAACAAGCTGCAGTAAAGTAATATTTTTTTTTTAATATTTTGCACGACAGGCCTGTTTCAGCTTATTCTCATTATCAAGTGACGTCTAGTTGGAAGTGAAGACCATATTGCATTTATAGTAAAGTCTTTGTGTCGTATCTCGGTAAGCAGGCCTATAATAGCTCTTGTAGTTATGAGCTATTATACTTACCGAGACATAGCAGAACGACTTTACTATAGAGGCAATATGGTCGTCACTTCCAACTAGACGTCACTTGATAATGCCAATAAGCTGAAACAGGCCTGTTGTGTAAAATATTAAAAAAAAAACATATTACCTTACTGCAGCTGGTTTGGAGCATTCATTTCCATAATGTTTTATATCGTATTTTGTGTTTCATTACAGTAAGTGTCAGAAATCAGGAAGTGCTAGTGGTGGTGATGGCTGAATGTTTTTGCTGGTGATGATAAGGTACGATGGACCCAAAGACATGGTGTGGGCGACACTGGCAGGCATCTTGGGACTTCCCTGCACTCAGGATCCAGACAGAGGTTGGTGGCCTGGCAGCGGGAAGGTCACGCCATCGCAGTGCGGGTTGTACCTAATGACGCGATCAGATATTCCATCGATATCAGGTTACATGCAATAGTCTTACAACAGAATAACTGCTATGAACGTTATGACTTAAAAAGTTATATTAAAAGACAATTCTTTGTTAAAATAGATGTGAAATTTTTACGCAAACAGAAATAACTAAGGATAAATCAAACATATTAAATAGATTCGTGTTATTGTGAGAGAGAGCCTTTCTTTTTATTTCATTTATGGAGTTTCGCTCATCGTCCAGAACACAATGATTTAAAAAACCAAGGATTTTGATGAACCATCTCATTCAGCCGAAACCACTAATTTTGTAATTAATGTCCACAATATGCGCTGTATAAGGTTTTTTAGGGCAGTTTTTTCATTATGTCAATACACAGTTCAACTCAATAACGACGGCGCAACTAGCATCTCATAACGACAATCAGGTGAGATGCATGGCATGCAGAATGGTTAGTCAAGCCTTTGGCTCGTTGTGATAGTTTCACGCTGAACGTTTAAGTACTTAAGCATTTGTGAACGTGTGCGTACAATTGTCCCACGTCACATGAAGAAAACAAACTTAATAGTCTTGGACTACACCATAAGCGGGTAGCAGACTGCTAAGCTCATCTTAGGTAATTAGAAGATTATTAGTAGAGCTTCCATTGGTGTTTTAGTTTTTGTTGTCTTCTTAACAAATCCTAACACAGTGCTAGTTTGACTGTGTCTTAACTTTCATCGCTGTCCCATATCTTCGTCACATACACACTAAAACAACAACCTTTTAGGAACTGAGTTCACTTTATCGTATTTTATCAGTATTTGTTATTTTCTGCAAATGCTTTCGTATCAGTCCCATGAATCTCGATTGTTTTTAGTGTAAAGCAAAACACAGGCAAAAATGTTTGTAGAACTAATTGTGTACATCGTTCTGTAGGAATTACATCGATACTACATTAGAGAAATACGTTTACAATGAATAAAATAGTTTTCTGTTTTGACGCTGGCCTCATTTCGGAAAACCGAAGCGTTCTGCATGAACCAACATTTATATAGGCTAGGGCAACGTCGTGTATTCATAGGATAAAATTAATTTTTGCATAAATGGATCAACTCAAAACCATACGTGGCAAAACACCAAAACACGGAGAAAAATGAAAAAAAAAACAGGCTCGAATCTGAGCAGAATACTTACTTAGAACAGGTGAGATGCGAGGACAAATGTAATCATTCATAGCCTGCTTACATGGATAATTTTACGACTCACATGGCTTTGAATACTGTTACTATTAAATTAACTGTCCATCCTTATCATACAACAACATCACATGTTACGAAACATGTAATTGGTAATGAGGATATGCCTTTCTTGTGTCAATATTTCGTTTCATTTGTGCTATAAGAACTGGAAAAATTACATGAAGAAATATTACTGAAAGCTAAATACTTGACATTTCAAACAACATGTTATGTTATTTTCATAGTGAGTAGTCTGTTCATATGTACATGTACAAACGTCTTCCTATTATTCACATAATACTAGCATACGCATCTCAAGTAGGAAAGCATCACAACATATATATATATATTATCATAGTGTACCGTCATACAGTATGCATACAAATATGAAAATGTCTTTTGGCCTTGCATTTTCTAGCAACTACTTTGTACAGATACACTTCAACTAGCGTTTGAGTAACACAGGGAGTGTATGGCTTAGTACTCAATCTATTTGACATAAATAATTAGAGTATGACAGTTCAGTCAAACTAAATACTAATAGTCAAAATTTTTCTCCTGTATCAGGTATCTAAGTTCCAATAGTACTAATCAGATAACTTTGTTTCAGTTGATGGGGACACCATGTCTGCATTCAGCTCCATAACTTTCCACAAATATCACTTATTAATTTAGTTGCTGAATTGCACAATAATTCATATACCTTCCACACAAGCACTTAATTTCATATTCAAATAAGGTTAATCATCCATGAAGACATTTTTTAAGATCTTGGTGGGTGTAAAATACCTTAATTTTATTATTTTTAGGATAAGCTACGAAGTAGTTTCCTTTGTGTGTGTATTTGTCTGAACCCTCTAGTATACTTCATCCAAAACTAGGCAAATGTTTCCACTGGACTTTGCCACAACTAGTAGAAGACTGTAATATGGTGACATCAAGGGCACTTTAATTCTCCATTCGAGTATTTGCCACATTTCTTTCGTGACCACCGCTCTCTTAGCCCATTGGATGGTGTATGTATTCTGATAGTAATTTCATAGGAGTGACCTTCCATTTTATACTGGTGTGTGTTAATAATACGTGGTTTTTCTTAAATACACGTATCTACTTTAAAAGTAACGTCTTTAATCTTGCCTGTTGCAAGGAATCAATGTTTGTAGACTCTGTAATCTTAACCTTTATTTGATTTTCACTTTTCTCAAACAGAGCACAGTACGTAGCCATTTCATAACGAAATTTGTCTTTAGATCTTGGCAGCGTTTACTGTGCTGTGTCTTTGTTATTACTAAGCCAACTACAATATTTTTGCCATCTACATTTAGAAAGCAGTTGCCTGAGGAGAAGTCGATTATTGTATCCTTCTCTCTTAGCAATTCAATGCTGAGAATTCATTCTACATTAAACTCTCTTACAGTAAGGGACAGGTATTTTATAACTTCATTTTCTATTACAATTTCCACCTGCATTTGCATTTTGACATATTGCAGTCCGACACCAATAGATCCATTAATCTTAGAATCCAGTACAGGAAATGTGGGTACGTTTGTGACCTCATTACTACGTAAATGGGCTGATATTCACATTCACCATATCGAAAACAACTGGAGTCAGTGTTTTCCCTATGATAGCATGTGCAGTATCTTGAACAATGTCTTTGCTATCATCATTGCATCTGTAGTGGTCAGTTGTTAATTCTTCCGTAATGTCCCCGTCATTGTTGTATTGTAATATTACTCATTGTTCCCACACCACTCCACAATCTATGATTTACTGTTGTGTTTAGTTTGTTAAACTTATTGTTGCAGGACGTAGCTGTGTACATCAGTAATATTCAAGATGGGATTCTGCGTTTGTCAGTTGGTACCAACAGCATGGTTTTGTACTAGAATTTCTTGCTTACTTTTAAGCGGTTCACAAAGTATTTTATGTTCTGGGCATCCACATCTGTTGAAGGGCATGATGTTAAGCAGCACTCTGCTGACAGCTGATAAAATAGTTGTTTTATTGATATACAATCAGTTTTGCTACCTAAAGTTGCATCATCAGGTACACCCTACATGTTAAAGAGTAATATATAACGTGTCAACTTCGTGAGTTATTAAAATTAATAAAGGTGATATCTAAAATATAACCCTTAAGTTCGCGCACCACTTTTTGTAGCACAAGCAGGCACATGGCATACTTGTACACATGTAAAGAATAGCTGTCTTTTTATTTCCAAGGTGAACATGTTTGAGCAAAATAGCAGTGTAATCTTTGCTTGATTATAAAACAATAAAATAAACTTATAATATCTTAGGTAAATCACTGTTTAATTAAACAATAATAAAATAAGCTTTCATTACATCACTCTGTTGTGGCGTACAACTGCTACTCTACAGTATTGACTCACACAAAGCATTAAACAGTGCAGCTGTATCAGATCCTAGCCAACCGTTCATTCGATTGCTAATTATCTTGTAGACAACTGTGTCAATATGGGATTGCGCCACTACCTCAGAATCTGGGTCATCTTCTTGAACTGATCATAAATGTTTTCCCACCTAGCTCGTTGTTTATTGTATTATACTGCTGTTCACTTGGACATATGACATCACAAACTAGCAGTGTGTTAGCTGAAGCAATAACGAAGAAATAGGTACTGGCTCACAATTGCAAAGCAACAATGTGATGGTACAAGACAACACTATTTGTAGATGGTGCAATTTATAGATAGGCGCACCGCTCAAGGGATGATCTCAGTTTTAAAAGGTCATAGGTGTACTCATTGATCATAGTCAAGACATATTAGTCAGTGAACAGTATCTACATTACATTAGCAAATGAACAGTGACCAAGACATGATCCATTACTTTCACAAAATTTTCTGGAGGGTCGCCCATGTAATTATAAAACCTTCTTTTAAGATTTGCCTGCATTTAAAAAAAGAAACAAAATATTTTATATTGGGAGAATACTAAAATAATATTTTAAGAAATCAGATTGGCTATAAAATAGTCACTGTTAATGTAATTAATCGGAGCACAGTGCAATTTATTGTGTAGAATGGTATAAGGTGGCACTTTCTTACCGATGTAGTGGCAGAGCAACCCAGTGCTAGGAAGAGAACAGCTCATCAACTGACTAAGACTGACTAACAGGCTAGCAGAACAGACGCTCACTTGTGGATAGTGTGATGTTATGTACTCATGACTTGGAGCACTGGGTTGCTCCCTTCGCAAGCAAGCTGAGTAATGAATTTTATTATGTATTAACACTTACTCATATAAACAGGACTTGTGATGCTGTGACCCATTTTGCATAAGTGAATAAGTGTTCATGGCTTCATTGTCATTGCCATAATCTTGCCATTGCTCCCACACAAACACAGTGGTAACCAGCTTGGTATTTGTTACCATCCCTCCTTCCCCAAATAAAATTTGCTGGGCCACGTTCAGCATGTCGGGCACTGTGTGATGGAGGTCTCACCAGCTGCGTCAGAGGACTGATGTGACACTCTTTTGATCTGCTGTGACTGAAAAATTTCGTGCAGGATGGAGAGTAGTGAGCTGCGCCACTATAATTATTGCTGTTATTGTTAATCCTGCCAATAATGTAATGTTGAGTAAAATATTCCGGAGGTAAAATAGTCCCCCATTTGGATCTCCAGGCTGGGACTACTCAGGAGGACGTTGTTATCAGGAGAAAGAAAACTGGCGTTCTACGGATCGGAGCGTGGAATATTAGACCGCTTAATCGGGAAGGTAGGTTAGAAAATTTAAAAAGGGAAATGGATAGGTTAAAGTTAGATATAGTGGGAACTAGTGAAGTTCGGTGGCAGGAGGAACAAGACTTCTGGTCAGGTGAATACAGGGTTATAAATACAAAATCAAATAGGGGTAATGCAGGAGTAGGTTTAATAATGAATAGGAAAACAGGAATGCGGGTAAGCTACTATAAACAGCACAGTGAACGCGTTATTGTGGCCAAGATAGATACGAAGCCCACGCCTACCACAGTAGTACAAGTTTATATGCCAACTAACTCCACAGATGACGAAGAGATTGGTGAAATACATGATGAGATAGAAGAAATTATTCAGATAGTGAAGGGAGACGAAAATTTAATGGTCATGGGTGGCTGGAACTGGATAGTAGGAAAAGGAAGAATGTTCGAATGTGTGTGAAATCTTACGAAGCTTAACTGCTAAGGCCATCAGTCCCTAATCTTACACACTACTTAAGCTAAATTATCCTAAGGACAATAACACACACCCATGCCCGAGGGAGGACTCGAACCACCGCCGGAAAAGGAAGAGAAGGAAGCGTAGTAAGTGAATATGGAATGGAAGTAAGGAATGAAAGAGGAAGCCGCCTGGTAGAATTTTGCACAAAGCATAACATAATCATAGCTAACAATTGGTTCAAGAATCATAAAACAAGGTTGTATACATGGAAGAAGCCTGAGATACTGGAAGGTCTCAGATAGATTATATAATAGCAAGACAGAGATTCAGGAACCAGGTTTTAAATTTAAAGACATTTCCAGGTGCAGATGTGGACTCTGGTTATGAACTGTAGATTAAAACTGAAGAAACTGCAAAAAGGTGGGAATTTAAGGAGATGGGACATGGATAAACTGACAGATCCAGATCTTGTAGAGAGCGTCTGGGAGAGCATTAGGGACGATTGACAAGAATGGGTGAAAGAAATACAGTAGAAGAAGAATGGGTAGCTTTGAGACATGAAATAGTGAAGGTAGCAGAGGATCAAGTAGGTAAAAAGACGAGGGCTAATAGATATCCTTGGGTAACAGAAGAGATATTGAATTTAATTGGTGAAAGAAGAAAATATAAAAATGCAGTAAATGAAGCAGGCAAAAAGGAATACAAAAGTCTCAAAAATGAGATCGACAGGAAGTGCAAAATGGCTAAGCAGGGATGGCTAGAGAACAAATGTAAGGATGCAGAGGCATATCTCACTAGGGGTAAGATAGATACTGCCTACAGGAAAATTAAAGAGATCTTTGGAGAAAAGAGAACCACTTGCATGAATATCAAGAACTCAGATGGAAACCCAGTTCTAAGCAAAGAAGGGAAAGCGGAAAGGTGGAAGGAGTATATAGAAGGTCTATACAAGGGCGATGTTCTTGAGAACACTATTATAGAAATAGAAGAGAATGTAGATGAAGATGAAATAGGAGATATGATACTGCGTGAAGAGTTCGACAGAGCACTGAAAGACCTAATTCGTAACAAGGCCCCCGGAGTAGACAACATTCCATTAGAACTACTGACAGCCTTGGGAGAGCCAGGCCTAACAAAACTCTACCATCCAGTGAGCACGATGTACGAGACAGGCGAAATACCCTCAGATTTCAAGAAGAGTATAATAATTCCAATCCCAAACAAAGCAGGTGTTGACAGATGTGAAAATTACCGAACTATCAGTTTAATAAACCATGGCTGCAAAATACTAATGCAAATTCTATAGAGAAGAATGGAAAAACTGATAGAAGCCGACCTCGGGGAAGATCAGTTTGGATTCCGTAGAAATGTTGGAACACGTGAGGCAATACTGACCCTACGATTTATCTTAGAAAATGGATTAAGGAAAGGCAAATCTACGTTTCTAGCATTTGTAGACTCAGAGAAAGCTTTTGACAATGTTGATTGGAATACTCTCTTTCAGATTCTGAAGGTGGCAGGGGTAAAATACAGGGAGCGAAAGGCTATTTACAATTTGTACAGAAACCAGATGGCAGTTATAAAGTCGAGGGACATGAAAGGGAAGCAGTGGTTGGGAAGGGAGTGAGGCAGGGTTGTAGCCTCTCCCCGATTTATTCAATCTGTGTATTGAGCAAGCAGTAAAGGAAACAAAAGCAAAATTCCGAGTAGGAATTAAAATCCATGGAGAAGAAATAAAAACTTTGAGGTTAGCCGATGACATTGTAATTCTGTCAGAGACAGCAAAGGACCTGGAAGAGTAGCTGAACGGATTTGACAGTGTCTTGAAAGGAGGATATAAGATGAACATCAACAAAAGCAAAACGAGGATAATGGAATGTAGTCGAATTAAATCGGATCATGCTGCGGGAATTAGTTTAGGTAATGAGACGATTAAGGTAGTAAATGAGTTTTGCTATTTGGAGAGCAAATTAACTGATGATGGTGGAAGTACAGAGGATATAAAATGTAGACTCGCAATGGCAAGGATAGCGTTTCTGAAGAAGATAAATTTGTTAACATCGAGTATAGATTTAAGTGTCAGGAAGTCGTTTCTGGAAGTATTTGTATGGAGTGTAGCCATGTATGGAAGTGAAACGTGGACGATAAATAGTTTAAATAAGAAGAGAATAGAAGCTTTCGAAATGTGGTGCTACAGAAGAATGCTGAAGATTAGATGGGTAGATCACATAACTAATGAGGAGGTATTGGATAGAATTGGACAGAAGAGAATCTGTGCCACAGCTTGACTAGAAGAATGGATCGGTTGGTAGGGCTCATTCTGAGGCATCAAGGGGTCACCAATTTAGTATTGGAGGGCAGCGTGGTGGGTAAAAATTGTAGAGGGAGACCAAGAGATGAATACACCAAACAGATTCAGAAGGATGTAGGTTGCAGTAGGTACTGAGAGATGAAGAAGCTTGCACAGGATAGAGTAGCATGGAGAGCTGCATCAAACCAGTCTCTGGACTGAAGGCCACAACAACAACAGTGTACTCTTGAAATCGTTCTTCTTGAACAAGCATTTGAGAGAGGACGAGTCACTCTCTTACTGTTGTCTATATTCAAGGCTGTTCTGTAATGTCGATTTTACACACGAGACATCATTTTTGTGAGATGACATGAAGTTATCAGCGTGGGCAGGCACTGAGGGGAACAAGTATGTTGTTAATATATTTGGGATCTTTGTTGTGGCTCTCCTTCGAGTAGTATTTTCTGGAGTCGAGAATAAACTGCCAGTTTGGTCATTTAACAGTAAATCTTGCAGTGGACGTTTGGGGCTTGGAAGCAACGTGGAGCTATTAGGGAAAGGAACATCTCGAAGCACTTACTGGGGACAGAATGCTGGTCCCAAGAATTCCTCGTACCTGTGTGCAGACAATGCGTTGGGCTGAAGAGGCGGAAAAACTACCTGGACCTACTTTTTAGGCGCCTCTAGTCACAGCAGGGACAGGGTCGCAAGAGAAATCTAGGTCGCCTGGACGAAGTTTCTCGACAGTGTCGTAAACACCCTTTGTGAACAGGGATGGTGGCGATAAAAATTTATGAGTTTCTGTGTTCATCGTGGAGCGTATGCTATCCAGAGAGCCATCAGGTGGTATCATCCCTCTGCCTGCAAAGTTTTTTGAGAAGCCTCGGGCTTTCGAAATAATTTTAGAAGGAATGCAACGTTTGCTCTTAATTTAGCCAAGGCCCCTGATCGGACACGCTGTAACATTCGGGCCATCCAGATAAATGTGTTGTCCACTTTAGAGCTATACAAAAACTCAAAAACATGCTGCCTAAATTGGGCATTGCAAAAAAAACAAGTTGGGAGCACAACATCTACTCCTCTCTGAATGAGAGTTTTCGAGTCAGCGATTGGCTGCTTCTCCTGTAAAGAGAAGAATATTGTTAACTTTAATTAGGATTGGTTGCAGGTTTGAGCAGACGAGATTTTTTTTTAATCTGCCAGGAAGTTTCATATCAGCGCACACTCCGTTGCAGAGTGAAAATCTCATTCTGGAAACATCCCCCAGGCTGTGGCTAAGCCACGTCTCCGCAATATCCTTTCTTTCATGAGTGTTAGTCCGGCAAGGTTCGCAGAAGAGCTTCTGTAAAGTTTGGAAGGTAGGAGGCGAGGTACTGGCAGAAGTAAAGCTGTGAGGACGGGACGTGAGTCGTGCTTGGGTAGCTCAGTTGGTAGAGCACTTGCCCGCGAAAGGCAAAGGTTCCGAGTTTGAGTCTCGGTCGGGCACACAGTTTTAATCTGCCAGGAAGTTTCATATCAGAGCACATTCCGCTCCAGAGTGAAAATCTCGTTCTGGAGTTTTTTTTAATTTATTTGTTTATGAACATAACGTTATTGCAACAATACATGAACAGAAAAAAATGTAATTGTGAATAGCTTGTCAATACTTCACATCCGGCCGGAGTGGCCGTGCGGTTCTAGGCGCTACTGACTGGAGCCGAGCGACCGCTGAGGTCGCAGGTTCGAATCCTGCCTCGGGCATGGATGTGTGTGATGTCCTTAGGTTAGTTAGGTTTAATTAGTTGTGCGTTCTAGGCGGCTGATGACCTCAGAAGTTAAGTCGCATAGTGCTCAGAGCCATTTGAACCATTTGAACCAATACTTCACACAGTCGAAATCTTTTAAGAACAGAAATAAATACAACTGGCATGTGTGACAAGTCACTTGCAGAAAGCTTTTAGTAACAATTCTAAAAAAAAAAAAAAAAGGTCAGTATGTTAGAGGAGAGACATAGAGCTCGTGGAATCTTGTGATTTGCATGAAAACATTGTTGGGGCAGCTGTGGGAGTGCTTTTGTGAAGTTTACTGAGGTTTGATGGAAAGTGAGGAGAGGAGAAACTTAGTCTTCTGAGTCAAACTCTGGTCTAGAGAGGATATTCCGATTCAGACTCTGGTCTGGAGAGGATTCTGGACTTGACTTTTGTTATGAGGTGTTACACTTGGGACACTTGTACTGAGCGTGACTTTATAGTAGCACTAGTGTTGACTGGGGAGCCTGTGGTGAGGACTTAGCTCTACCGCCAGTTTAGATCCCAGTCATCTCAGACAACTCGCTGTGCCCATGGCAATCTTAGTCGTGACAGGTCAGCTGCCTTGACTCCTTGTTTGCACTGTCATATAAGTGAATCAAGCTGTCCATGCTATGACCAGCAAACGGGAGTGTCACACGCTTGAATCTGCCGAGATTTCAGGGCTCCATTAGAGAGTAATTGCGGTCCATCAAGCAGATCCCCAGCTGTGACTCTGTATACTTCGTGCCCGCGATAACAAATCAAAGGCGCCGCACTTCGCTGCTCTGCAGGTATTTGAACCACGACTATCAGCTGAAACAGCGCCACACATCGAGAAAGGGGAATACACTACTGGCCATTAAAATTGCTACACCAAGAACTAATGCAGATGATAAATGGGTATTCATTGGACAAATATATTATACTAGAACTGACTTGTGATTACATTTTCACGCAATTTGGGTGCATAGATCCTGAGAAATCAGTACCCAGAACAACCACCTCTGGCCTTAATAACGGCCTTGATACGCCTGGGCATTGAGTCAAACAGAGCTTGGATGGCGTGTACAGGTACAGCTGCCCATGCAGCTTCAACACGATACCACAGCCCGTACAGGACCTGCAACATGCGGTCGTGCATTATCCTGCTGATATGTAGGGTTTCGCAGGGATCGAATGAAAGGTGAAGCCATGGGTCGTAACACATCTGAAATGTAACGTCCTCTGATCAAAGTGCCGTCAATGCGAACAAGAGGTGACCGAGACGTGTAACCAATAGCACCCCATCCCATCACGCCGGGTGATACGCCAGTATGGTGATGACGAATACACGTTTCCAATGTGCGTTCACCGCGATGTCGCCAAACACGGATGCGACCACCATGATGCTGTAAACAGAACCTCAAAAATGGCTCTGAGCACTATGGGACTTAACATCTATGGTCATCAGTCCCCTAGAACTTAGATCTACTTAAACCTAACTAACCCAAGGGCAGCACACAACACCCAGCCAACACGAGGCAGAGAAAATCCCTGAGCCCGCCGGGAATCGAACCCGGGAAAACGGGCGTGGGAAGCGAGAACGCTACCGCACGTCCACGAGATGCGGGCTAAACAGAACCTGGATTCATCCGAAAAAATGACGTTTTGCCATTCGTGCACCCAGGTTCGTCGTTGAGTACACCATCGCAGGCGCTCCTGTCTGTGATGCAGCGTCGAGGGTAACCCCAGCCACGGTCTCCGAGTTGATAGTCCATGCTGCTGAGAACGTCGTCCAACTGTTCGTGCAGATGGTTGTTGTCTTGCAAACGTCTCCATCTGTTGACTCAGGGATCGAGACGTGGCTGCACGAATCGTTACAGCCATTCGGGTAAGATGCCTGTCATCTATACTGCTAGTGATACGAGGCAGTTGGGATCCAGCACGGCGTTCCGTGTTACCCTCCTGAACCAACCGATTCCATATTCTGCTAACAGTCATTGGATCTCTACCAACGCGAGCAGCAATGTCGCGATCAGATAAACCGCAAACGCGATAGGCTACAATCCGACCTTTATCAAAGTCGGAAACGTGATGGTATGCATTTCTCCTCCTTACACTAGGCATCACAACAACGTCTCACCAGGAAACGCCGGGCAACTGCTGTTTGTGTATGAGAAATCAGTTGGAAACTTTCCTCACGTCAGCACGTTGTAGGTGTCGCCACCGGCGCCAACCTTGTGTGAATGCTCTAAAAAGCTAATCATTTGCATATCACAGCATCTTCTTCCTGGCGGTTAAATTTCGCGTCTGTAGCACGTAATCTTCGTGGTGTAGCAATTTTAATGGCCAGTAGTGTAATATTGCTGGTCTGGCTTGTTAGGGCAAACAGAATCCCAATCTGTTCTCAGCTGCACTAACGTAGTATAATTTCTGTGTGCAATTAATCCATCAAAGTTTATTCAGTATTAGATAATTTCCGTTTGTGTTATCAATGTTTTGAGGGAGACAAAATAGTTCAATCAGACAAACCTTAGTCTTTGCCAACCAGTAGCCAGCCAGTGGAGTGTTAAGTATCTGTTGCGTCTTTCTGTGTTATCAATAGTCATGTTCTATTTATCATCATATTAATGTGTACTGTTTGTTCCATTACTTTAGCCGATAAACTTGTGCCATAACTTTTACAATATATCTATCCCGTGTTGATACATTAACCACCATCGACAGTTGACTAAAATAATGACAGATTCACCATTTCATTAATATTATTTCCGCACTCAAGTTCATATAGATTCTGATAAATGTGATAGCTTCAAATGGAGGCTACAACAACAGAGTCACAGGGAAAAATCAGTTTACCAGATGCATGGGCCAGGTAGTCAAGTGGAAGGCTTACTAGTTAAAGTGATTGCTGTCAGGGCGTAAACTCAGCGTTGCCTGTAGCCTTTGAAAACACACCACAGGTCTAGTGTAATCTTGCACATTCACTTAATAAAACTGACTGTAAATATGATGCTGCCACTACCCCTTAGGACATCTAATTTGGTGACAGGCCTGCATGATTTGTTTCATCGCTATAGATTTCGTCATGTAGTGTAGGTGTAATATTTTCACTACTGATTCTAGCAACAAAACACAGTGTGTCATGTACTATTTGTTCTATAATGGACCGCTCTTGTTGCACACTACTAATTTGTGATCTAACACTGTATTGTGGTTCCGGTAAATCTGCACTTAATTTGGTTTCAAATGGGTTTGATTCAGTTGTAACTACTACTTCTGAAGCGTCTTTCTGACAAGGGAACCTCCCCATCGCCCCCCCCCCCCCCCCTCAGATTTAGTTATAAGTTGGCACAGTAGATAGGCCTTGAAAAACTGAACACAGATCAATCGAGAAAATCGGAAGAAGTTGTATGGAACTATGAAAAACATAAGCAAAATATACAAAGTGGGTAGTCCATGCGCAAGATAAGAAACATCAAGGACAGCGTCAGCTCACGAGCGCCGTGGTCCCGCGGTTAGCGTGAGCAGCTGCGGAACGAGAGGTCCTTGGTTCAAGTCTTCCGTCGAGTGAAAAGTTTATTTTCGCAAACTTTATGATCTCTCCGTTCGTTCATTGACGTCTCTGTTCACTGTAATAAGTTTAGTGTCTGTGTTTTGCGACCGCACCGCAAAACCGTGCGATTAGAAGACGAAAGGACGTGCCTCTCCAATGGGAACCGAAAACATTTAATCGCAAGGTCATAGGTCAACCGATTCCTCCACAGAAAAACACGTCTGATATATTCTATACGACACTGGTGACAGCATGTGCGTCACATGACAGGAATATGTTGTCGATCCACCTAACTTGTACACTTGACGAGTGGGTAAAAAGATTCTTCTACCTTGCCCGATTTAGGTTTTCTTGTGGATGTGATAATCACTCCCAAAAAAGTGATGAAAACATAAGAGTTTGTCACATAAACTGCAACAAATTAATGCAACAGTTTCACAGTCGCACAGTTTTCCCTGTGCTCTGTCAAAACGTATGTTTTTAACGTTTTCAAATTTTTCCGTGTGTAGAGACTCAAATCCTGCATATGTCCAAGCAAATCTGAACATGTCCTGGAATTTTGGAGAGTGAAGTTGATTATGTGTGAGTGCCTGAACTTTGATAATTGTCTGAAAATAAAAAATTAAAATTATCGCTACAGGGAAGATTTGAACCAACGACCTCTTGTTCCGCAGCTGCTCACGCTAACCACGGGACCACGCCGTTCCTGAGTTTACTATATCCTCGAAGTTGCTTATCATCCCCATGGACTACTCAGTTTGTATATTTTGTTTCTTTTTTCTTAGTTCCACATAACTTCTTCCTGTTTTCTCGATTGATCTGTGTACAGTTTTTCAAGGCCTATCCACTGTGCCAACTTATAACTAAATCTGTGGGGGGTGCGATGGGGAGGTTCCCTTGTGAGACTAGAGCTCAGCAGCAGAATGCTGCACTACATGTGGCAGTTGTGAATGCAATCTATATTTATGTTTTCCTGTTTAAGAAACATATCACCCAGTGCACTGGTTCCCAACCTGGTGGTAACTACCTCCTGAGAAGCAAAACGAAATTTTCTGAGGGGTACAAACTTAGAAATTCGATTCTGTTTGAGACGCAAAAGTAGATTATTCTCAGCAGGTCATTACGATTATCACATTTTTATAAGACTCTAATACTGATTGTATAAGTTATCAATAATTAATTATTTTTTCTAAGTTGGTAGCATAAATGTGGTAGTTCCTCACATACGTATGTATTCTTTGTCTCATACATCGCTGATGATAAAAATGAAATATTTACGTAACAAATGCTAAATACTTCAAGAAAATGTCTCCTCCAAGTTGTAGATAATACCTCTGGTAGTCCTTAAATTGCTTCATTACTCGCTCCGAAACAGATAAATGAATTAACTGACTTAACAATTTTACCTGTCTTGAAAATGTAAATCTGTGTTATTTTTCAGCAGTTTCTGTTTCAAAATGTATTTACCTTGTAACTGGTTTTTGCTAATACTTCTGCTTAATTTGATTTCACTTACTGATTTTTGGTGTGTAGTACAGTAACGGATGATGATGAGATACCATACTCCGAGGAGCGTAGGGGACGATGCGGGACAGCCGCACCGCAGTACTAGGCAAGGTCCTAGCGGAGGTGTTTGCCATTGCCTTCCTCCTACCTAATGGGGATGAATGATGATGACAACACCCAGTCATCTTAAGGTAGGAAAAATCAATGTCCCCGCCGGGAATCGAACCCAGGACCCTCTGCGCGCGAAGCGAAAACGCTACTGCAAGACCACGAGCTGCAGACCAACGCAATAGATAGACTGTTAAATCCAGTATTTACAATGCCTCAGTGTCAGTGGCATTGTAGCGAGAAGGAAGCGACTCTGCCTCACTTCTCCGGTTTTTGTTCACTAACCTGGTGTCTTGCTGCTTCGGTTGTCCCTCGTCGCACCTTAGTAGCGCTCAGGTGCCAGGTTCCATCTAGGTTGTGATCCTGCTGCAGCCAATAAGGACACTTCGCTCGTTTCCAAAATTTCAGCCAATGGGCGTTCAGATCGTTGTTGCTAGGCGGATCTGACGTCGTGTGTGCGGACATTGTGACGGAAGTTTGTCTCGGAACACTGTCTCAGATTGTAAGATCCTACTCCCGAATAATCGGACCTTGTCCCTACTAAGGTTGCACAACATTGCCTTCTATGATTTCATCACTAATGCTCCTTGCTGACGCTTAATTGTCAAATGTACATGTAGCCTGGCTGCTACTGAGAATTCCCGATGGCATAAATGTGTGCAATACTTGGCTTAAACACGTGAAGGGAATGCACGTGTGCTTTACATATTGACAAGATTCTCAACTGCGACGTTTTTAAACTATAGTGGAATGCCTGTTTCTATGTATATGACCATGTTGTACCTTGGAACATGTTCTCACACTTGGAAAAATGTTGTTTGGGAGTAATTTTTCTAATTTCATAAAAAAGACTACTGCATATAAAATGTGAATGCAATCATTTAAATACGAAACAAGAAAATATATTAAATTTCTTTTATCCAGCTGACTATAGGCAAGTCTGAAAAATGAACTAGGGTACAACTCTCCCCCCCCCCCTACTAATCGTCTCATTGGTTCATTAGTTTGTATTTTAATAAAACACCTACAAAAACTAAATATAATTTATCTTTCGCCATCTTAAAAGTAAAAATCTTAACAGAAAATGTTTTTAGTTGTCATGTTTAGTTATGCTCTAAAATGATGATGTTGAAAGCGTGAGGGAAGGGATGGGTTTTAGCGATTTTCGTTCTTTGCTACAGCCTGGACGTATTTTTGCATGGAGAAAACTGTGATATCTGCCAGCCAGTTTCACCAGTGAAAAGTTCGCAACAGAACAAAGAAATGGCGTTATTCTAAACAGAATAACTGATTTACTCTTAGTTGATTTCTCTACCACCGAACAATGTCTTCCTGTAGTTTGCCGGAGTAAATTTTCTACCTCTCTTATCAGCAGGAAAATTATCTTCAGTTGTTTGAAAGGGGCCTCTTTCTACAAGAGTTAGTCGTATGTCATCAGTTACTTTATCTCGCCATTGTCCGTAACGAGGCGATAAGTTAACAATACGAGAGGCAGACAATGTAGAATGAAATTTTTAAAATGTTAAATAAACTCATAAGAAGTTCCAACATTCTCGGCAGAAATTTAGGGGGCTGGGATGACGGTGGGAATAAGGCTCTAAACGTGTGGCTATTCATACAAGCCCGTATCTCGTGGTCGTGCGGTAGCGTTCTCGCTTCCCACGCCCGCGTTCCCGGGTTCGATTCCCGGCGGGGTCAGGGATTTTCTCTGCCTCGTGATGGCTGGGTGTTGTGTGCTGTCCTTAGGTTAGTTAGGTTTAAGTAGTTCTAAGTTCTAGGGGACTTATGACCACAGCAGCTGAGTCCCATAGTGCTCAGAGCCATTTGAACCATTTTTTTTTATTCATACAAATATGTTGCCCAGCTTCGAGACCTGTAATCCCACGAAAACTTAGTTTCATAGGTGACGGAAAACTTATTATTGGGTTGCTGCGTAATTTTCTAGCGTTTTCGTAAATTTAAAAACACAATAGATACACATAACAAACAAACTTTAGTCATCAACAATACATCCTCCTTCACTAATTATAGAAGTTTGCCAACGCTGGGCTAACTTTTCGGTTCGCAACTGCATAAATCATGTGCTTCTGAGGCGAAGAACTCATCGTGGCATGACCGAAATGCATTTTCACCCGGAAAGAGAATTCGTTGAAGGTTGCTTGATAGAGAGCGGGAAAGGTGAAAATCTGACGGCGCAAGATCAGGTGAATAAGGTTGGATACAGAATTACCTCCCATCCCATCTCCTGTATAATGTTTTTTGTCAGCCTAGGAGAATGTGGGCGGACTTTATTATTGAGTAACATCACTTCGCGCAGTCTTTCTGGTCGTTGTTCTTGCATTGTGTCTGCAAGACGTCTCAGTGATTGATGAGAAATGTCAGCAGTGGCAGTTACACCTCGGGGACGCAATTCGCGGAACACGACACCGTCGCTGTTCCACCAGATGCATAACATTATCTTCTGTGGATGCGCGCAGGTGTTTGTACGAAGAGTTCCTGCTTTGTTGGTGCTCAGCCATCTCTTACTTTTCCTCGTGATAGCGTAAAGACACCATTTCCCGCCACCAGTAACGATGCAGGATAGGAATGGACGGTTTCAAAAAATGGTTCAAATGGCTCTGAGCACTATGGGACTTAACTGCTGAGGTCATCAGTCCCCTAAGACTTAGAACTACTTAAACCTAACTAACCTAAGGACATCACACACAACCATGCCCAAGGCAGGATTCGAACCTGCGACCGTAGCGGTCGCGCGGTTCCAGACTGGAGCGCCTAGAACCGCTCGGCCACCTCGGCCGGCTGGACGGTTTCGTTTACGAGCATGTTGACGAAGAGCAAGTAGAAATGCACATATGGCCACCCGCTGATTTTTATAATTTTGGCTTAGAGCATTCAGTATCCGATTTTTGAACCTTCCTCATCGAATGTAAACGTCGCACGATGGTGGAATGATTACAGTTCATCACATTTGCCAGTTCTCGAGTGCATTGACGTGACCAGTGTGTTTAAACGGTCTTCACCAGACAGCGAAGGTCTTCCTGAGTGTGGAGAATCACTAATGTTAAAACGAGAAAACCATTTTCTTGCCGTTCTCTGTCCAGTGGCATTATCCGGTTCAACAGAAGAATGAGATACAATCCGTCGGCTTTGTCCAGTGACGTGATAGTTTAGTCATAGATATTAATATCTTTATTTTCGAGCCATAGATAATAAATCCCCCCCATGAACCATGGACCTTGCCGCTGGTGGGGAGGCTTGAGTGCCTCAGCAATACAGATGGCCGTACCGTAGGTGCAACCACAACGGAGGGGTATCTGTTGAGAGACCAGACAAACGTGTGGTTCCTGAAGAGGGGCAGCAACATTTTTAGTAGTTGCAGGGGCAACAGTCTGGATGATTGAATGATCTGGCCCTATTAAACAAAACGGCCTTGCTGTGCTGGTACTGCGAACGGCTGAAGGCAAGGGGAAACTACAGACGTGATTTTTCTCGAGGCCATGCAGATTTACTGCATGGTTAAATGATGATGGCGTCCTATAGGATGAAATATACCGGATGTAAAATAGTCCCCCATTCGGATCTCTGGGCGGGGACTACTCAGGAGGACGTTGTTATCAGGAGAAAGAAAACTGGCGTTCTACGAGTCGGAGCGTGGAATGTCAGATCCCTTAATCGGGCAGGTAGGTTAGAAAATTTAAAAAGTGAAATGGATGGGTTAATGTTAGATACAGTGGGAATAAGTGAAGTTCGGTGTCAGGAGGAACAAGACTTCTGGTCAGGTGAATACAGGACTATAAATAAAAATCAAATAGTTGTAATGCAGGAGAAGGTTTAATAATGAATAAAAAATAGGAGTGCGGGTAAGCTATTACAAACGGCATAGTGAACGCATTATTGTGGCCAAGATAGATACGAAGCCCACTTTCAGGCTGGGCGGCGATGGTCGTAGCGCGAAACACAAACCAGCCATGCTCAGGAGCCAATACGGACAATGTGGGACGGCATCTCGGGCCCTTGTATGCACCCATCCTACTATTAACTTAATTGGTAATCTACATAAATTAGTATGGCTGCCTGGTTTCTAAATGTCTGTCTTACCATTATATAATCTACACTCCTGGAAAATGAAATAAGAACACCGTGAATTCATTGTCCCAGGAAGGGGAAACTTTATTGACACATTCCTGGGGTCAGATACATCACATGATCACACTGACAGAACCACAGGCACATAGACACAGGCAACAGAGCATGCACAATGTCGGCACTAGTACAGTGTATATCCACCTTTCGCAGCAATGCAGGCTGCTATTCTCCCATGGAGACGATCGTAGAGATGCTGGATGTAGTCCTGTGGAACGGCTTGCCATGCCATTTCCACCTGGCGCCTCAGTTGGACCAGCGTTCGTGCTGGACGTGCAGACCGCGTGAGACGACGCTTCATCCAGTCCCAAACATGCTCAATGGGGGACAGATCCGGAGATCTTGCTGGCCAGGGTAGTTGACTTACACCTTCTAGAGCACGTTGGGTGGCACGGGATACATGCGGACGTGCATTGTCCTGTTGGAACAGCAAGTTCCATTGCCTGTCTAGGAATGGTAGAACGATGGGTTCGATGACGGTTTGGATGTACCGTGCACTATTCAGTGTCCCCTCGACGATCACCAGTGGTGTACGGCCAGTGTAGGAGATCGCTCCCCACACCATGATGCCGGGTGTTGGCCCTGTGTGCCTCGGTCGTATGCAGTCCTGATTGTGGCGCTCACCTGCACGGCGCCAAACACGCATACGACCATCATTGGCACCAAGGCAGAAGCGACTCTCATCGCTGAAGACGACACGTCTCCATTCGTCCCTCCATTCACGCCTGTCGCGACACCACTGGAGGCGGGCTGCACGATGTTGGGGCGTGAGCGGAAGACGGCCTAACGGTGTGCGGGACCGTAGCCCAGCTTCATGGAGACGGTTGCGAATGGTCCTCGCCGATACCCCAGGAGCAACAGTGTCCCTAATTTGCTGGGAAGTGGCGGTGCGGTCCCCTACGGCACTGCGTAGGATCCTACGGTCTTGGCGTGCATCCGTGCGTCGCTGCGGTCCGGTCCCAGGTCGACGGGCACGTGCACCTTCCGCCGACCACTGGCGACAACATCGATGTACTGTGGAGACCTCACGCCCCACGTGTTGAGCAATTCGGCGGTACGTCCACCCGGCCTCCCGCATGCCCACTATACGCCCTCGCTCAAAGTCCGTCAACTGCACATACGGTTCACGTCCACGCTGTCGCGGCATGCTACCAGTGTTAAAGACTGCGATGGAGCTCCGTATGCCACGGCAAACTGGCTGACACTGACGGCGGCGGTGCACAAATGCTGCGCAGCTAGCACCATTCGACGGCCAACACCGCGGTTCCTGGTGTGTCCGCTGTGCCGTGCGTGTGATCATTGCTTGTACAGCCCTCTCGCAGTGTCCGGAGCAAGTATGGTGGGTCTGACACACCGGTGTCAATGTGTTCTTTTTTCCATTTCCAGGAGTGTATTTGAAACCTTCCAGTATCTCCAGGCTTCTTCCATGTATACAACCTTCTTTTATGATTCTTGAACCAAGTGTTAGCTATGATTAAGTTATGGTCTGTGCAAAATTCTACCAGGCGGCTTCCTCTTTCATTCCTTACCCCCATTCCATATTCACCTACTACGTTTCCTTCTCTCCGTTTTCCTACTATCGAATTCCAGTCACCCATGACTATTAAATTTTCGTCTCCCTTCACTATCTGAACAATTCCTTTTAGCTCATCATACATTTCATTAATGTCTTCGTCGTGTGCAGAGCTAGTTGGCCTATAAATATGTACTACTGTGGTAGGCGTGGGCGCAAGCTCCACTGGACCCATGGATGCCCACGTGAATGTTACTCAGAGCTTAGCGGAGCTGCTGCCAACTTGGCTCCATTCCGCAGTACAGCTGTCAAGGAGCTGTTCCCCTGAAAGACTGCCCTCCCGTTGGCATGTTGAAAAAAGTATCGGAATTCTTCAGACAATGCAGACTTCCAGTGCCAATGGTCACGTGCCCGTTTCGGTCGTAGTTGCCGATGTAGTAGTATTAACATTAGCACATCCATGGTTCATCGTCGATTGCGGAGGCCCACCCTTAGGAGTGTTGGGTGCACTGTGTGTTTAGACATATTTGTACTCTGCCTGCAGGAGAGCTTCTGTAAAGTTTGGAAGCTAGGAGACGAGGTACTGGCAGAAGTAAAGCTATGAGGACGGTGCGTGAGTCGTGCTTGGGTAGCTCAGATGGTAGAGCACTTTCCCGCGATAGGCAAAGGTCCCGAGTTCGAGTCTCGGTCCGTCACACAGTTTTAATCTGCCAGGGAGTTTCATATCAGCGCACACTCCGCTGCAGAGTGAAATTATCATTCTGGAAACATTTACTGTTATTAATCGACCATCCGCTCACACAGTCAACACAAAACCTCTTCATCAGGCTATTACAGTGTCACCATTTTGGGGTCGCTCAGGGTGATAGCAATCAGAAACAGAGACGAGTGGACACGAAGTGTTCCCAATGGGGATCTGGCAGCCATACTAATTTATGTAGATTACCAATTAAGTTAATAGTAGGATGGGTGCATAAAACGGCCCGAGATGCCGTCCCACATTGTCAGTATTGGCTCCTGAGCAAAACACTTTGAAGACCATTGATGTAGACCACTTGAAGAGTAAAATTAATTCAAGCGCTTTATGTTGGCCTGTTGTTACGAAGAATAACTTTCAATCGAGGACGCAGTTTACTGTCGTTTGCAAAACACATGGAGCTCCAACGTAAATGACCATCGTGTTGCGTACGAAGGGACCAAACTGCTGAGGTCATCGGTCCCTAGACTTACACACAACTTCAACTAACTTATGCTAAGAACAACACACATACCCATGCCCAACGGAGGACTCGAGCCTCTGGTGGGAAGAGCCGCGCAGCATACGAAGAGACGAAAGACATAGTTCTCCAAGTTCAATAGCCATCTCGCTGTACGCAAAGAGACAAAATGAAAGTTGACAATACATGGATTTGTTCTGAACATTTTTGCCCTTTTATTGGAAACAGAGTTACAAATTGAACGTCGGCCGGTGTGGCCGAGAGGTTCTAGGCGCTGGAGTCTGGAACCGCGCGACCGCTACGGTCGCAGGTTCGAATCCTGCCTTGGGCATGGATGTGTGTGATGTCCTTAGGTTAGTTAGGTTTAAGTAGTTCTAAGTTCTAGGGGACTGATGACCTATGTTAAGCCCCATAGTGCTCAGAGCCATTTGAACCATTTTTTGAACAAATTGAACTGTTGGATCTACCTAACGCTGGTAGTAAATTTCAATCAGAGGCCAAGATGATTCAGTAATACATGACCTGCGTGCCTTAAAATGCCTAGGAGGACATTCTATTCACTTGCAAAAGCTAAACAAGACTGAATCAATGCACCCCATCCCTCACTGTTTGTCAACGTATCGGACCTAGATACTATTTTTGTTTTTCTCTGTGGAGCAAATATTTCCTGTTGTAACGATGTAATGGAAACTTCAGCAGCTCTGATACATTTAAAATTTATCGAAATTAACACGAGTTGTATTTTATCGCAAGAGTTTCTATCAGCATTTCGTATTAAAATACGTAATAGAGCTAAATGAGAGGCAATGAAAAGGGCTTGGACAGAACAGGCCTGGATGTGGACATGTGGACAATATCGTGTTCTATAGCTGAGTGAAATTTTCTGCGTTAACAGTATAAATTAATGCATGTGCTGAATATGTTTGGCAAAAAGAAGCATACAAAATTGTAAAATATTCATAGCAGTTAAGTGAAAGGTTGCAGCGGCTACCGCACTGGCCGCCTAGTGTCTACAGTATTCGTAATTTCTAGCGTTCCGCGTGTCAGTCGGTAAAAACGGAACCCTTACAGGATCGCTTTGTTGTCCATCTTTCTGTCTGACGATAAAAAAACTTTTTTTTCAGGAACGCGTAACATGTCAAGTTGAATTTTTGTCACACATTGAGGTCAATGGTCCCTTGGCGGTGTAAAACATTGAAGCTTCAAAGTCAACGCAATCAAACAAATGGAAAATCCCAAGCAGCAGTAGTATCCCTGGCCCTCTTTAAAGGCTTTTGATAGAGTACTTCATGATGTGCTCTTATCAAAAATTGCAAAGAGTGGAGTCACTGGGACTAGAAACTTATTTAAAGGGTAGACAGCAGTGCACAGAGATGATATACTCTAATGGATAAATATTGGAGAAAAGTAGGTCAAGTATAAGAAACATACATTTATGTGTTCCTCAGGACTCCATTGTAGGTCCAGTCCTATTCACATGTTGTATAAATGATTTCCCAAGTTCTCTTGGCAATAAGCAATATTGATCACTATGCATGCAGACGATACATCTGGTGTCTGATGTGCAGACAGTGAGCCCAGAAGAGTGTAAGGTGCCTCTTACGTGAGGAAGACATTTTTACCAGTTTTAATAAATTATTATTTCTTATTGCTGTATTCACGATGGTTAGGAAGTGCTGTAGCCCGTAGTCGGCCATGAGTCGGAGAGCATTTCCTACGCTGGCTGGCTAGGTGACGAAGCGACCGTATGTCGCGCGTAGTGGGGTGGGGCTCCGCACTGGACCGTAGCAACCAGCGTCAGCCTGGGAAATATACATGACGGGAAGTTTTAACGATATGTTTACGTAATGTGTATACATAAACATACAGTTATAAATGTCCCCGTTCGTAGTCGCTAATTATAACAATATGTTACTTTTGTGCTGTAACATATAGCTATAATCAGCGGTGGAAACATATTTGCGAACGCCGACTGTGTGCGGCTGTTTCTTGTTGGATCGTCTGATCAGTCGGAAGTTGCATTGCAGAGGAGAGTAAATGCCTATTCAAAATATAATTATTTTGGATAGCTCAACATGAATTTCCTAAGGGACCGTAGTTTATCATGCATTTACCAGTAGAATATGGCGCGGAGAAAATATTTCGCCGCATGCAACTTCCGTCCGAACTCGACGAAAGAATTCGTGACTTTGAACTCTCTATTTGGCAGAAACATATAGAAAATTAAATGATTTCATGAAGAAGTGAGACAGATTCTATAGTAAATGAATAGTCCATATACCAGTTCCATTTAACTCTGAATTTATGGCAATTAATAGATGAACTTACACTGCAATGAAGGATTTAACATGGATGCCGTTTTGACTGGCTCTTCTCTTAATGAAAACAATTCCTTTGACGTTTTCACATACACGTCGCACAATAAATCTACTGCTAGGCACTTTTAGTATTACACATTTACTTTACACTAGAACAATATTATTTTTAACAATAATAATACGGCGGCAAGACATGCGCGTCCGACACAAGTTACAGGAGACAAGAGAAGAATGAGTAACTGTTCATCGAGAATATCTCGTACCTCAAAAAAAAAAGTGTAAAAATGTTCTTCTTCTGTCCGTTTTTCGCGCCGCGGTTTTCAAAGTCAAGAACTCACTGCATCTCTGACGGCGCTTCGACAATAAACAAGTTACGTCACAGGTCGTTCACCTTTTACATTCTCGCAACATTATTTGCTAACTGTAGCTGTTGCCGAGCGACTGCTCGATTAGTGAATGATTTAAAATGATAAGACAATCACATAATGTTACATTGCCTTCCATGGGAATCTTGGAAATCAAGGAGATTACCAAGATTCACATGTCGCCGTTAACATTATGGGATTGAGTACTTTACCGATTTACATTGATCAAACACAGTATTCCTGTAATTTGATTATTAGGATTACACAAATATGGTGATCTCTCATTCATAGACAAAGACAGTTCTTAAGGTAAAGATACACAAAAAAATTTAAAAACTAAGACAGTAAATCTACGAAGTTTACATTGGAGATTATACATTATACTCATTACAGTCCTTTTTTTACAGAGTTCATACCGACCATCTTTGTGGCTTCAAGTTATTGTCCAGAGCTCATAGGCTCTTTGCTCCTGAAAGAAAACACATAGGATTCATCTTTTTATACGCACATAATTCTCACACAATTCTCTCACATGGAATTTCTCACACGCGTCCATTTTTATACACATATACTTCTCACACATGGAATTTCTCACACGTGTCCATTTTCCATTGCTCACTAGTTGTCATGATTTTTACGCTTTCATTGTTTGTGTATTTGACAGGTAATTTAAAATTTGATTCTTCTCCAGGTGAAGCTTATCCCTTGAGAAGTTGGATCGCTACTTTGCGGTCTCCGAGTAGAAAACTTTTCATCAGCTCTGGCGGGCGAGTCTCACTCGCACGTTACGTACACACGTTACATGTAACAAAAAATACAAATACCCATTAGTCTAAAAACTAAGCTTAAATCTATTTTAGGACTTGGGATTCATAGGAATTTGACTTTGTCACTATTGGAGTGTGGTTTGGCTGTTTGCATTTTATTCACGGGATATAACATTAGCATAGTATGTGATATGTTGTGAACTAATGTAAGAGTCTTTTATTTTAGGAGCGGCTTTCATGGAAAGTCCGTTTCGTCGAACTGCAGCGGGAGTGCTGTGCAAGTACATCAAACTAAATTTAACGCGTTTGTTGCGTCGATGGACGTTGACACAGGCTGATTGTTAAAGCTGAATCGCAACTCGAGGCGCTCACTAGCCTTCACGCGGTACTTCAGCTTTTTCGCGCACGGTTCAGTGAACACGTTGCGTCGATGGTGTTGTGGTTTGCTGAGCTGGTGAGGAGGGACGAAGATTGCCAGGGACAGAGACTCCATTGAAACCATCCCTGTCTCCACATTTTCCAGCCGATTTTGAAAATTTTAAGGTAGGCTAGCGCTCGCACTTTGCAAAGCAGCTAACACACTTGGTTTCCGGTGCACTGCACGTAATCACATCACCACCTTCGGTTACACAAACGGACTATCATTGTCCGTCGGCCTATCTGCGCGTTTAACACTTTATCTTCATCGTGTCTGTGGCAGACTTCCACACCATTTTAAGCCTTCACTTATACGCTACTATGTACACAATTTTTTTACATTTTATAATCAAATAGTTTGTCTCACTTTGAAGCTTGCTAATTCAGAGCTTTGATTATCATGTCCATTTCAATTTCTGTTACTTTGTTGGTAACTATCTTTAACATTTCGCTTTACATTGTTCATCATCTTTCTCTAAGACTAATTATGCTTTTAGTTCACAGTCACAATACATTAGTTTCTCCGATCTGTTAGCAATTATTATTATTATTATTATTTTAATTCATTTGAATCGTTCTTTTTAATTATTTGATTCATTTAAGTTATCACTGTCATTTCAACAAAAATTCTCGTTTTACTAGATGTGAGGATCAATCAGTCACATTTGATCGCCCTCTCACATGAGAACAGAACACCATTCAAGAAAATATTCAAATTCTTTATCGCGATCTCGGTTTGCGTCTCGGATTGACTTTAAAAGGAAAAATAAAGACATTTCAAAACTAGCTTTTCCCGATTTCGTTCACGCGTTTCCTTTTGAAAATCGTATGCCAAACCAGCCTTCCACGTCAACCGCATTTCTCAATCTGTGACGTCAAGTCTACGGGACGGGTTTAGGCGGGTTAGGATATTTACACAAATTCAGAAGAAAGACATAGATATAATAGTACATAGAAGAAGAAATCTAGCAAACGACTCCTTGTTCCTTATGACTTAGAAATTAATTTTCCTTTGGGCCGTACGTCTGCGTACGCGCTCCAATTACAAACTAGCTACTTTGTTTTGCCGGCGGTTTCATTGTCATTTTATTCTCGCCTTGACGCCTGCTTGCGCTACACTGCACTGGCCTCTATATATGACCTTAGGTCATCATTGCTTTGTCCTTGCCACTTACGCTCTTATACTTGGTATTTATTTCACTTATGGCTTTGAATGTATCTGTCCTGCGTATTGCAATTACAATTAATGCTACTTTGTTTATCTAGCTGAAGGATAGCCCTTTCGTGGTCATGTTGGTACTTACAAGTAACTCACATGCTTCGTAAACATTACGTTATTTTAATGCAGAGATGAACCTGTTCCAGATTTCTATGTACATTGGAACTTAACCTAGACATAGCTGACTTAGAAACTAGTTACTTGTTTTCCTTTTTAGTGGGATCAGGAACCAATAATTGTCAAGCGACCCTTGTCCTTGACGAAAATAAATTTCGTTTCTGGATCATTGCTCCTTGAACTTCAAAAAAAAATTCTTACATACTATGTTTTATTTTCACTTCTTTAGCATTTCATATCGCAGAAGCCGGCTTGTTAGGCACATCCTTCGCTTTATATTTCATTTTTCTCCCTTAAATATTATCTCCTTAAAACTAAATCTTAAAACTAGAGTTCTTGGAGTTGATCACTTTCTTTGTTAAACAAGAATTTTTTTTTATTTATCAGCTTGTCTGTACTTAAATTATGGCTCAAAATAACATATTTTAAATTGTCTGCTGTATAGCAAGATAGACTCACTGTCGTGTAATATATTCTAAGCATTTTTTTAACGAAGTCAAATCAGTTGTCACTTAGTCACTAGCGGCTAACCTTCTCTTGTCATTATAAAGCTTTCCTTTTGACTTATACTGTAGCATGATATTTTTTAAGATCAGAGTGATGGTATAATCCTTTTATTTTTCCATTTGCGGGATCAGAAATCAGATAACAACCTGTATGCAGTATACGAAGGATCTCGTAAGGTCCCTCAAAAAGACTTTGCCATTTTCGATTTTTGCGTAAGAGCAACGATGGTTTAAAGTGTATTTTTAGCAAGACCTTTTCGCCTACTTTATAAGTTAACAGCTTATTAACATGTTTGTCATACGCCTTCTTGCGTAAATTGGCTTGGGTGGTCAACGTTGTTAGAGCTTGTCTTATTCTGGCGTCTAAACTAGCACTTGTGTTGTTACACTTAGGAATTGAATTGACCTTGAACTTCCTTGGACGGGTAATGTTGGAATTTTAATTAATGTACTAATTTGCTTATAGAAACATAAGGACATAGCATTAATATTTGCACCTGTATCTAGGATTACAGTCGTCAAAATTCCGGCTATAGGAAGTTTTGTCATAGCTTGCACTTGGTCATCTATCGGTTCATCACCGTCAGTCGTCTCTTTCTCTTGTAATAATTCTTGTATCATGTCAATCCCGTCATTGTATCTCAGTACAAGTACGTCATGGCTAGTCTCTCCGTCGAAGTGGTCGCCCCCATTCTGTCTCATAGCATCACTTAGGGAGCTTTCAGATGCTGAACTTAGTTTTCCTGTTTGTGTGGTTTTGATTGGCCTTCATCATTAGAAAGTTCGACCAATCTGACATTGTGAGAACACTGAGGAACAAAATTACTGTTATGCACAAACCTCGTGTCAAAATGTTGCTGCGTTTGTTCTGGTGTCCAATACGTGTTACTGTCTTCCGCGTTTGCGAAAAATACAGGGCGATTGTAATGCCTTCGCGGGGTCTGATGATTTTTATTGTTGTTGTTGTCTTCAGTCCTGAGACTGGTTTGATGCAGCTCTCCATGCTACTCTATCCTGTGCAAGCTTCTTCATCTCCCAGTACCTACTGCAACCTACATTCTTCTGAATCTGCTTAGTGTATTCATCTCTTGGTCTCCCCCTGCGAATTTTACCCTCCACGCTGCCTTCCAATACTAAATTGGTGATTCCTTGATGCCACAGAACAGGTCCTACCAACTAATCTCTTCTTCTACTCAAGTTATGCCACAAACTCCTCCCCAATTCTATTCAATACCTCCTCATTAGTTATGTGATCTACCCATCTAATCTTCAGCATTCTTCTGTAGCACCACATTTCGAAAGCTTCTATTCTCTTCTTGTCCAAACTATTTATCGTCCATGTTTCACTTCCATACATGGCTACATTCCATACAAATACTTTCAGAAACGACTTCATGACACTTAAATCTATAATCGATGTTAACAAATTTCTATTCTTCAGAAACGCTTTCCTTGCCATTGCCAGTCCATTTTATATCCTCTCTACTTCGACTATCATCAGTTATTTTGCTCCCCAAATAGCAAAACTCCTTTACTACTTTAAGTGTCTCATTTCCTAATCTAATTTCCTCAGCATCACCAGACTTAATTCGACTACATTTCATTATCCTCGTTTTGCTTTTGTTGATGTTCATCTTATATCCTCCTTTCAAGACACTGCCCTTTCCGTTCAACTGCTCTCCCAAGTCCTTTGCTGTCTCTGACAGAATTACAATGTCATCGGCGAACCTCAAAGTTTTTATTTCTTCTCCATGGATTTTAATACCTACTCCGAATTTTTCTTTTGTTTCCTTTATTGCTTGCTCAATATACAGATTGAATAACATCAGGGAGAGGCTACAACCCTGTCTCACTCCCTTCCCAACCACTGCATCCCTTTCATGTCCCTCGACTCTTATAACTGCCATCAGGTTTCTGTGCAAATTGTAAATAGTCTTTCGCTCCCTGTATTTTACGCCTACCACCTTCAGAATTTGAAAGGGTATTCCAGTCAACATTGTCAAAATCTTTCTCTAAGTCTACAAATGCTAGAAACGTAGGTTTGCCTTTCCTTAATCTATCTTCTAAGATAAGCCTCACATGTTCCAATATTTCTATGGAATCCAAACTGATCTTCCCCGAGTTCGGCTTCTAGCAGTTTTTCCATTCGCCTGTAAGGAATTCGCGTTAGTATTTTGCAGCCGTGACTTATTAAACTGATACTTCAGTAATTTTCACTTCTGTCAACACCTGCTTTCTTTGTGATTGGAATTATTATATTCTTCTTGAAGTCTGAGGGTATTTCACCCGTTTCATACATCTTTCTCACCAGATGGTAGAGTTTTGTCAGGACTGGTTCTCCCAACGCTGTCAGTAGTTCTAATGGAATGTTGTCTACTCCCGGGGCTTTGTTTCGACTTAGGTCTTTCAGTGCTCTGTCAAACTCTTCACGCAGTATTGTATCTCCCATTTCATCTTCATCTACATCCTCTTCTATTTCCATAATATTGTCCTCAAGAACATCGGCTTTGTATAGACCCTCTATATATTCCTTTCAACTTTCTGCTTTCCCTTCTTTGCTTAGAACTGGGTTTCCATCTGTGCTCTTGATATTTATAGAAGTGGTTCTATTTCTCCAAAGGTCTCTTTAATTTTCTTGTAGGCAGTATCTATCTTACCCCTAGTGAAATAAGCCTCTACATCCTTACATTTGTCATCCCTGCTTAGCCATTTTGCAATTACTATCGATCTCATTTTTGAGACGTTTGTATTCCTTTTTGCCTGCTTCATTTACTGCATTTTTATATTTTCTCCTTTCATCCATTAAATTCAATATTTCTTCTGTTACCCAAGGATTTCTGCTAGCCCTCGTCGTTTTACCTACATGATCCTCTGCTGCCTTCACTACTTCATCCCTCAAAGATACCCATTATTCTTCTACTGTATTTCTCTCCCCCATTCCCGTCAGTTGTTCCCTTATGCTCCCCCTGAAACTCTGTACAACCTCTGGTTTAGTCAGTTTATCCATGTCCCATCTCCTTAAATTCCCACCTTTTTGCAGTTTCTTCAGTTTTAATCTACAGTTCATAACCAATAGATAGTGGTCAGAGTCCATATCTGCCCTTGGAAATGTCTTATAATTTAAAACCTGGTTCATAAATCTCTGTCTTACCATTATATAATCTATCTGATACCATCTAGTATCTCCGGGCTTTTTCCATCTAAACAACCTTCTTTCATGCTTCTTGAACCAAGTGTTAGCTATGATTAAGTTATGTTCTGTGCAAAATTCTACCAGGCAACTTCCTCTTTCGTTTCTTAACCCCAGTCCATATTCTCCTACTACGTTTCCTTCTCTTCCTTTTCCTACCATCGAATTCCAGTCACGCATGATTATTAAACCTTCATCTCCCTTCACTATCTGAATAATTTCTTTTATCTCATCATACATCTCATCAATTTCTTCGTCATCTGCAGAGCTAGTTGGCATATAAACTTGTACTACTGTGGTAGGCGTGGGCTTAATGTTTATTTTGGCCTCAATAATGCGTTCACTATGTTGTTTGTAATAGCTTACCCGCATTCCTATTGTTTTATTCATTATTAAACTTACTACTGCATTACCCCTATTGGATTTTGTATGTATAACCCTTTATTCACCTGACCAGAAGTCTTGTTCCTCCTGCCACCGAACTTCACTAGTTACCACTATATCTAACTTTAACCTATCCATTTCCCTTTTTAAATTATCTAACTACTTGCCCGATTAAGGGATCTGACATTCCATGCTCCGATCCGTAGAACGCCAGGTTTCTTTCTCTTGATAACGACATTCTCTTGAGTAGTCCCCGCCCGGAGACCCGAATAGGAGATATTTTGCTCCGGAATATTTTACCCAAGAGGACGCCATCATCATTTAACAATACAGTAAAGCTGCAGGCCCTCGTGAAAAATTACGGCTGTAGTTTCCTCTTGCTTTCAGCAGTTCGTAGTATCAGCACAGCCAGGCCGTTTTGGTTAGTGTTACAAGGCCAGATCAGTCAATGATCCAGACTGTTGCCCCTGCAACAGCTGAAAAGGCTGCCGCCCCTCTTCAGGAACCACACATTTGTCTTTCCTCTTAACAGATACCCCTCCGTTGTGGTTGCACCTACGGTACGGATATCTGTATCGCTGAACCACGCAAGCCTCCCCATCAAAGGTAAGGTCCATGGTTCATGTGGGGACACAAAACGTATTGTGTCTCAAATGATTGATAGTTATCTAGTTATTGTTTTTAAGGGCGATCTCCGCAGAATCGGTGAAAAAGGAACATATAGAAAACTCTGAAGAGGGGTCAGAATGATAGGGCATGCGCTAAGACATCAAGGAATAAGTTCTATGGTACTAGAGGGCTCTACAAAGAGTAAAATCCGTAGGGGGAGACAGAGGTGATGACACCAAAAAAATTTTAAGATTGCTTTGATATTTCAGTGGTATATGAAAAGTATATCTTCTAGCTCTGACGATCTGAAATTGCACCCTTGTATGACTGACTCTGACGAGTTCTGAAATAAAGCTAGAATATATTCACAAGAAACTAGCCATATTGCATAATATTGAATCGTGTTGGATATCGACAGTAACTAATACAAATGCAACTCTCTGATTTAATAGTTCTCGAAACGGAGAAACAGTGAATAACTTTATAATGGGTTTGTTACACGCTGATAACACCTTCAACACATTTAATGCTTGCAAAACCTCACATCTGACAGCGTTAATCAACGTATTGCGTTATTTTCATGCTTTCTTTTTCCTACTGTTGACTGGCTTAGCTAAAGTTAAAGAAAATATGTTTTGAAAGCTAGATGTTTTGATGTGGGTAGGTAAGTTCAATCCGGGGCCAGTGTGTTACTAAATCTCTCAAAGCCACCCTCCAACCGGCGGGCAGAACCGAATTTTAACTTTTCTAGGGAGCCCTCGTTTCCCTAGTTAGTCACATTATTGTGGAGCCAAGCCAACTGGACTGGAAGAGTCATAGATCATTCCTAGAAACGACGTCTTCCGATTTATGTATTGCACCCAAATTCGTATCGGAACATTTTGTTACTGTTTACGCAATAAATTTGCTCGTTTCAATCTTACTACTCTGCCAACAAACATAAAGGGTATTACTTGGATTGTGTCGCTTTGAAATGAGTTTCCAAAATAATTTTATCGGAAGATGATTTGTAAAGCAAGCAGTTCAGCGATTTCTTCCTTCTTTTAGTAGAAAACTTCATTAAAAAGCATGGACATAGCTTCAGAAGAGTCTACGACGATAGAACGATACACTTAACACCCATGCCCCAAAGGCAAAAAGATTCCATTCAGCTGCAGCCAATATTAATCACGCACAAATAAAAAAACGAAATATGGAATTTCTGCCAACTCTTCATTGGAAATGCCGTGTGGCTAGGGCCCGTCGGGGAGACCGTTCGCCTGGTGCAAGTCTTTCGAGTTGACGCCACTACGGCGACTTGCGTGTCGATGGGGATGAAATGATGATGATAAGTTAGACAACACAACACCCAGTCCCAGAGTGGAGAAAATCTCCGACCCAGCCGGGAATCGAACACGGGCCGTTAGGTAAAACATTCCGACGCGCTAACCACTCAGCTACCGGGGGTGGGGGGACAACTCTTCATTAAATACAGAGAAGCGCAGTTAACAGCACCGTGAAAAAGACATTTTCACCATTTCGGGACCTCTTTGGAACTCAAAGTCAGTGTTATTCTATTTCTAACGCTATTGCTTCCCCTCTACTGATTTTGTGTGCTGTTATTCTTTCCTAGCTTAGTGTGGGGTATCAAATGTTTCATGTGAGCTAAACCAGTGGTACTCCACTGTTTTGTTTTATTGAAATGATGTGACATGTTCTCCCAGACTGCACCATAGATTAATAAACCCGTACATTTTCTCAGGACCCTTTGCCTGATAAACACACCTCAAGCCTATATGAGCGTGATTCGTTGGTGCGTGATATAAATGAAACAGTTGACACATACGTTCTGCCTGGCGAATTTCTGAATCAGAAACCGACAACATTAGCTCAACAAGTTGACCATTTGTGTATCACACGTTTAAAACCAAATATGTCACGTTTTATATTGTTATCAGAGAACAGATAAAACAACAATCATAGAAAGTTGGAAACTTCAGCCACGTTATCGTCGGTTGACTTCAAAGACATAATTACTCACACACTTTCAAGTAGCGTATCACCCTGTAGCGTGGGCGTACTCGATGAGGGGTGATCAGTGAGCAATTAATTTAATTAGGTGTCCTATCTGTTGGCTCTGAGCACTATGGGACTCAACATCTTAGGTCATAAGTCCCTTAGAACTTAGAACTACTTAAACCTAACTAACCTAAGGACATCACACACACCCATGCCCGAGGCAGGATTCGAACCTGCGACCGTAGCAGTCCCGCGGTTCCGGACTGCAGCGCCAGAACCGCTAGACCACCGCGGCCGGCTCCTATCTGTTACCACTTACACTAACAACAGATAAAGTTATCTTACCTGCAGACATCTGTTCACTGACCCGTGTCAGCATCGGAGATCAAATCTGAAGTATGTTTTTCATCCAGAAAAGTTATACGTATAATAAAATACAGAGGCAAAGCAAAAAACACGCAGCAGACAGGCAGTAAATCATTGGAATAAATATATATTGATTATTTAAAACACATTTGAATTTGAAGTAGCCTTGTTATCCCTGGGACGACATCAATCAGCAGTTCCAGATTATTCGTCGGATAGCCAGCTCGTTACAGGAATTAAAAATTTCAAGAGTATAACAGTCGAACAGGAAATAAGGCCCTGGCCCTATTCACGCGGGAATACTTAAGTTTCCGAACGACTGAGGTACTCTGCAGCCAGGAGACCTGGCAAGTGTAATTAGATGAGATCGTTCACACGGGGATACTTCAGTAGTGGCGTTCCAGAGTCGGAGCGACCCGACGTGCTAGTTGCCTAGTCTCCTAGTCTCTCAGTTTCATTCGTACCATTGGGTTGCGCAATGTGCGAACAAATGTTTAATTTGAAATTCTTGGGAGAAGTGGAGAAATATCCGAAACTATAAAATTCAAGGAAGGAGGTGACAGAGAGAGCATGGCACGAAGTAGCCAAGGAGGTTGATCTATCAGGTAAACTCGTTATCAGTAATTAAAATTTTTTGCATAAAATAAACACTCCCTACTTACTATGCTTTAAGATCCAGTCTATTGAAAAACTAATCAACGATTTATTAGCAACCACTATACAATGAATGCAATAAATACGTAACTAAAACGTTTTTAATTACGTATTAATACATAAATAAAAACGTACAGAAACTCATTTTTAAGTTTTGCGGAAATACGCATTACACATAAAAAGTTTGTAAAGAAAGACAATTGTAGTAGATCCTGATGATTGTTGATGCCGTACTTCCACTGCCATGGGAGGGAAGCGCGAGGTGTCACAAGGTAGTTGGCTAAATAATTCCTTACTTCATAAGCAATAGAATGAGGATGCAGTGCAACGTCTTACCTTGACTGGATTCTAACTGTTGGCATTTCGAAGTTGTTGCATTGTTGTTCACCACGACTGTATTGGATATCTTCATGTTTTCGAATGAACTTATGCGGTATGCCCACGGATTTTATTATGTCACCACTCTTCCTGTAGTTCGAGAACGAATAGGACTGCTTAAGACTTGGAACTTCTGTATCAGCATTTCAGATGCGCATTCGACAGATTTTCTTCCTCTTCTTAAACTATGCTATTAAATTCTCTTCACACTATCGAATGATCTTTGTGCGTATTGCCGCATCACGTAGCGTGATAATGGAAACGCTTCATCTCCTACAAAGTAACAAGGGAAATTATATTCATTGTCATCATCTGGTAATCTCGAATACAATGGAAAGTTTAATCTTCCATTGTAATCCAGTGTTTGGTTCCTGAAGCACGAAATATCCCTCCATCACTTTATCTACCTGCATAATCAGTGCCGGTCGCGGTGGTCTCGCGGTTCTAGGCGCGCAGTCCGGAACCGCGCGACTGCTACGGTCGCAGGTTCGAATCCTGCCTCGGGCATGGGTGTGTGTGATGTCCTTAGGTTAGTTAGGTTTAAGTAGTTCTCAGTTCTAGGGGACTTATGACCTAAGATGTTGAGTCCCATAGTGCTCAGAGCCATTTTTGCATAATCAGTTTCAATGGTAATGAATAAACCATCAGCATCACTGCATGCCAACAGTACTGTGGAGTGGTATTGTTTTTAATTGAAGTTAGTTGGACCCGTCCCAGGTAATTTTTCAATGCGGATATGGTTCCTGTCCGATGCACCCAAGCAATTAGACAATTAACGGTTTATATTATTTTCGGTGTAAGTATTAACCTACAACTTTCTCACTTTTCTCCTTCTGTTCCGGCGGTAATAATAATACTGTATTATAGTAACATCATCAATAATAGAGTCACTGGACATTGTAAGACTGGGGCCACGGCACACAAAAAGCGTCCTTTGCCCACAGCCAATCAAACTCATTTAATTTTCTGTTCACACTGCAAGTGATTTGGCAGTACAGGAGACTCGTGTTGTGCCTGTGTGAATGTGACCGGCTACTCGAGTCGTCTCCCAGTCTCTTGGTTGTCAGACCTGATTTGAGTATCCCAGTGTGAATAGGGCCTATATGTGTAGCCAGACCCTAGAGAATCATAAGTAGTGAAACGTGGGAAACAATATTAAGAAACAGACAGGAGATAATTGTTGCTGACTCTGAGGGATAAGAGATTCGAATACAAAGGGCGATAAACGCGGCAACTCTTACACCGTCAGTATCGGTGAGTTGTACGCAGACACTCGCAAAGTCGCAAAGCGAGCTCTACCAAGAAAGAATAAATATAAAACGCAAAACTGCATTTTCTATCTCTGAATAGAACTGTACAATAATTTTCCCAGAGAGAGTAAGAAGATTACTGAAACAAACCTACTAAAAAAGACAGTTAAAAAGTACATGTTAAGCAATAAATTCTGTGCATTGAAGGATTACTTAGATAATACAGAGTAGGCGTTTGATGACAAAGTGTAACACAAATCTATAAAGACCTATATAAAAGGCAATGTACTGACTACTCAGTGACTCATCATCGCCCACCCGAAACCGCTAAGAATGGAAACTTGAAATACTATATTATACTGTAAAATATTATATTATGTATTTTAAGAAGGGATATTTCCAAGTTCCACCCGTAAAGGGGGTGAAATAGGGGATGAAAGGTTTCTGAAAGATGTCACTTAAAAGGCACTGTAGAAGCTAGACCTACTAAAACTGGCGTTTCATTTCTTAAAGCTAATTTATTAAACTTTGAATTTGGATTCTCAGTTAGAAATAAAAAAGTACACATTTCACTGTTTTTGGAAATTTTATCCCATGTGGGTGAAATAGGGGATGAAAGTTTTTGATGGAAATACTTCATTACGTAAGCATTTTTGAAACGAAATCTTTGAAAACTGTTACTGGCTTCTCGGTTATAAATGAGATGTTTCAGTGTTTTTGGAAATTCAACCCCATAAAGAAGTGAAATAGGAGATGAAAAGTTTTATGAAATTACTTCATTGTGAGAACATTTTCAAAGCTAAATCTATCATAATTTGTATTTGGCGTCTCTATTACAAATTTTAAAAAAATATAAATGTTTCACTATTTTGGGAAATTCAGCTCCTAAGTCGGCGAAATAGGAGATGAAAATTATTAAGAAAATTTTTCGTTACATAAATAAATTAAAAAATTAAAGGTTTGGAAATTGGTACGTATTTCACTTATCGGTTAGTAGACAGAAATATGTGTTAGGGGGTGCAAGGTTCTATGGAAATATCACAAGAAGAACGGAAAAGGTATGATTAACAAAAATCTTCCACTCTAGTGACCAGAATAGCTTTTTGGTCAGAAGTACATTCGGAAAAGCTTATATGACCTTCATTAGCTTGAAAAGTTTAGAAGATGTTGCAATTTGTGAACTACATAAAAAATCGATTAAAGAAAAACAAAAAAAGTATTTGTAGGCCATACAGTCTACGCGAGCGAAGCAACGGGCACTAAGCTACTGAATGATAAGTACTATAATAAGACATTTCACTGAACACTTTTGCACTATGTTTTCTTCCTTATTTCTTTTTTTTCTGGAAAAACTTTCTACTAAGGCTATGCTTGTAATCTTTCTGAGCTCTACAAGTGACTCATTATGGAGGGATACTGACTTAGCCTATCAGGCTAACAAATGGGAAGTCGCGGTACACAAAACAGAAGTCAGACATCTTTGCTATGACCTCGACATCAGCTTAGAGTGTGTGCAGTGTTCCATCATGAAAGAACGAGTGTGCAATGTGTGCAATAACTGGTAGTTAGAAATGAGTGAACAGTGTAGCAGTAGCCTTTTACATTTTTAAATAACTTATTTGTAAAACACTATTGTACGCTAGGGATTAACCGAATGAGGCCGCACAGTTTTAAACAGATTGGCATTGTATACGGCAATCCCAATTTACATTTTCTGTGGTTTCTGTAAATTACTTCACGCAAATGGCCGCATGGCTCCTACAAAAAAGGCCATGCGGACTACCTGTTCCATCCTTATCAAACTAGACCTGTGAGAATACAAACGCTGGTATTTATCACTTCGTTCTGTATTCTTGTCAAAATGATCTACCGATGAATAAAGCAACTATTACTAAAAACATTACGAACCTGTGCGTAAGTGGGCTCTGTCTGAAATATGCAACCAAATGGAGCCCAGACAGGGCTTCCCAGTATTTTATTGCCTCAGAGGAAGCACACTGAAGCGAGTGATCCGAAAAAAAGTAGTTCCAATAGCCATCCTTACCCGGGAGTCAGCACCGAAGATGTGTAGGGTATCAGTACCCGTACAGAAGGGTTCTCCGCTATGATATTTCTGTACAAGCTGTGGAAAGCTCCCAGGAACTGGCGCAGTTATGTGCTAGTTAAGCAAATGAACTTCTAATGTGAGATACGGAAACCTATAGGCAGTCAGCGACCTCGTCGACAGCGGTACGTATCTGCAGCCATGGAGAATGCGATCGTCATCATTAAGACCAAGGACTGTAAGTGGAAGAATCATGACATGCTGTATAAGACGTTTAAAAAGAGTTACATGCTGATCAAACAGATGATTTGGTACAGACTATGAACTTTTAAATCCCTATTAAGGACGAATATGCGCAGCACAGTGCAGGAACATTTACTTCGTTTTTTTTTTTTTTATTTTACTGGAAATCTGTAAAGAGGATGTATCGCGAAACTGGCGAAATATTAATCGTCATTGCTACAACCACAGAAGGTTGACGCACACTCGCACACCCATTATATCGAGGATGAAGAACACCATGAAAAAAGAAAAAAAGAAAGAAAACGGTCGCTAGCAGCACACAGAAAGGGAGGAAAATAGTAGAGGTAACGACTAACGCGCTGTCGACGATGGGGTTATTAGAGGCGGAACACAAGGAAATATATCATATGAACCATACTGCCGTTTGCCTTGATTTGCCGGCCGCGGTGACCGTGCGGTTCTAGGCGCTCCAGTCCGGAGCCGCGCTGTTGCTACGGTCGCAGGTTCGAATCCTGCCTCGGGCATGGGTGTATGTGATGTCCTTAGGTTAGTTAGGTTTAAGTAGTTCTAAGTTCTAGGGGACTGATGGCCACAGCAGTTGAGTCCCATAGTGCTCAGAGCCATTTGAACCATTTTTTTGCTTTGATTTATGTTGGTACACTAAAGAAAAAAATGTGGAATGTCGTCCTTCTAAATGCAAGTTCAGTGCGACATCACTGCACCATCTCTGTTGGTAACGGATTTAGGTATGGTTACTTTGTTTACAAAAATGCTAACAGGATCACAAGAACACGTCGTTTCTCTGATCTGGATTTCGCTAGCAAACTTTTGCCTGTACCACAAAAAGCTTCAAACCTTTAAATGAAATTTTCACGAGCAGCTGGATAACGAAGCTAAGGTAGTCTGCTGAGCCATTAGACGCCAACTTCTATATCTACATCGACATATACAGGGTGAGTCACCTAACGTTACCGTTGGATATATTTCGAAAACCACATCAAATACTGACGAATCGATTCCACAGACCGAACCTGAGGAGAGGGGCTAATGTAATTGTTTAATACAAACCATACAAAAATGCACGAAAGTATGTTTTTTAACACAAACCTACGTTTTTTTAAATGGAACCACGTTAGTTTTGTTAGCACATCCGAACATATAAACAAATACGTAATCAGTGCCGTTTGTTGCATTGTAAAATGTTAATTACATCCGGAGATATTGTAACCTAAAGTTGACGCTTGAAGCCTCCGACGTTCAGTTGCGTGTTGTAACAAACACGGGCCACGGTCGGCGAGCAGCATCTGCAGGGACATGTTTACGATGACGACCGTGTTTGCGAGTGTGGCTGTAGTGCACTGTTGTGGTTTGGTCTAGCTGTCGCAGTGTCCGCATGTAGCGCTTGCTGCTATTGTTATTCTGCATTCGTCTCCGCACGCAGACCAACTGTAGTACACCGTGTTACCAGACGTCTGTGATAGTGTAGTGTTGTAGGAACTGTGACCATGGTGTATTCGAATGCAGACCAACTGTAGTACACCGTGTTACCAGACGTCTGTGATAGTGTAGTGTTGTAGGAACTGTGACCATGGTGTATTCGAACTCTGAAACGGCGGAGATGATACTCATCTATGACGAGTGTCGACGAAATGCAGCTGAAGCCTGCAGGGTGTATGCAGAACGGTACCCGGACAGAGAGCATCCAACGTGCGGCACATTGCAAAACATCTACCGCCAACTGTATGCAACAGGTATGGTCGTAGCACGCAAACGGGTCCGTAACAGGCCCGTCACAGGAGAAGCGGGTGCAGTTGGTGTGTTAGCTGTTGTTTCCATGAACCCACACGGGACATTGCGAGAGCCGGTGGACTGAGTCAAAGTAGTGTCATGCACATACTGCATTGTCACCGCTTTCATCCGTTTCATGTGTCGCTACATCAGCAATTACATGGTGATGACTTTAATCATTGAGTGCAATTCTGTCAATGGGCATTAACAGAGAATGCGTTGCAGTTCTACCTGTTTACCAATGAAGCGGGTTTCACAATCCACGGGGCAGTGAATCTACGGAACATGCATTACCGGTCCGTGGACAATCCTCGCTGGCTGAGACAGGTAGAGCGACAGCGACCGTGTACTGTAAATGTATGGTGCGGAATCATTGGCGACCACCTCATTGGTCCTCACTTCATTGCAGGGGCCCAAACAGCTGCAACATACATCGCGTTTCTACAGAATGATCTGCCAACGTTGCTCGAAAATGTCCCACTGGAAACGCGTAGACGTATGTGGTATCAGCATGATGGTGCACCTGCACATTCCGCAAATAACACTAGGCTGACCCTTGCCAGGATGTTCGACGGGCGTTTCATAGGACGTGGAGGCCGAATAAATTGGCCAGCCCGTTCTCCTGATCTTACACCTCCGGACTTCTTTCTGTGGGGTACGTTAAAGGAGAATGTGTACCGTGATGTGCCTACAACCCCAGAGGATATGAAACAACGTATTCTGGCAGCCTGCGGCGACATTACACCAGATGTACTGCGGCGTGTACGACATTCATTACGCCAGAGATTGCAATTGTGTGCAGCAAATGATGGCCACCACATTGAACATCTATTGGCCTGACATGTCGGGACACACTCTATTCCACTCCGTAATTGAAAACGGAAACCACGTGTTTACGTGTACCTCACCCCTCATGGTAATGTACATGTGCGTCAGTGAAAAAGACCAATAAAAAGGTGTTAGTATGTGGACGTAATGTGCTGTTCCAGTCTCTTCTGTGCCTAAGGTCCATCACCGTTCCCTTTGGATCCCTACGTAATTCGGTGCTCTCCGATACACACGATCGAACAGCGGAGGAGTGGTACTCAAGCGTCAACTTTAGGTTACAATATCTCCGGATGTAATTAACATTTTACAATGCAACAAACGGCACTGATTACTTATTTGTTTATATGTTCAGATGTGTTAACAAAACTAACGGGATTCCATTTTAAAAAACGTAGGTTTGTGTTAAAAAACATAGTTCCGTGCATTTTTTTATGGTTTGTATTAACCAATTACACTAGGCCCTCTCCTCACGTTCGATCTGTGGAATCGATTCGTCAGTATTTGATGTGGATTACGAAATATATCCAGCGGTAATGTTAGGTGACTCACCCTGTATATTCCGTAACCCACTGTACAGTGCGTCGCGGAGGATATTCCGTATCAGTGAGATTCTGTCTTATTACTGTATTCATGTATTGAGCAGCGGAAGAAATGATTGTTGACATGCCTCTCTAGGCTCCTTGATCTCTTATATCGCTCTTGTGGTCCTTACGGTGGTAGCAGCAGAATTGTTGCGCAGTCTTCCTCTAATATTTGTGCTCTAATTTTATTTTTTATGGCGTTGCCTTATTTCCAAAGATTCCTATTTGAGAACCCCAGGCATCTTTCTAGCAGTTGCAATACAGAACACACATGTCGCACGATTCTTATTCAAGCAATCACAGTGAAAGTGATAGGGGCTATAAATCTGAGGTTTTCCGCAATGTTTCACCTATATGTTGAGAGCCCTCAGCGACTGAGTGGGTCAGTCCCTTACAAAGGAAGAGTATTCAATTATTTGAATGACAATACCGAAAACAAAATTACAACTCCAATGTATGCAATCACGAATTGGTTGAATGAATTTTTACAAATCGGAAAATTTTATGTGAAGATTTCTATTACAGTATGGTATCAATTTTTCTCGGCCTTCTGGAGGCACCAATATATTCGGTAGATAAAAGAATATCGGATATTGGAGACGAATTAATTTTAATACCAGCCAAACAATTGGTTTAAGAATGTCACAGGATGTTGCAAACGGCAAAGAATGGAACCGTTGTGCTAAAATTGGAAACATTAACACACCAGCATGATAGGAGACCTTTTTTTTCGCTAGTTGCCCTTCTGGCGCCATCGCAATATGGCGAATGATAAGCGGCAGGGTATCTTTCTTACAGTGGTTTTTTAAGTGTCTCTCGCTGTGTGTGTTTTTATACTGTGGCCGACTTTTAACTTGTATGTGTGACTTCGGTGTATTTTAAGTGCCCCACAAGTCACCAACTGTGTTATTTTAACTGTTTGTCGACTTTCTTAACTGCCCCCCAATGAACGTCCCCGTGTCAGTTTATATTTTAACTACCATTGTCTCCATTTACTGTATTTTATATCTCCCTTTTCCCACTCTTTTATGTATAAGTTTGATCTTTTATTATTTTTATGCCACTCAGCTGAAGAACAGCGGATTGTGCCACTTCCAGCCCACCCCTGCCCATGTGGGGCTGAGGAATTAAATTACAATAAAAGGACCAAAATTACATTCTCATTAGGGGAAAGTAGGGGAAATGTGCACAGTGGGTAAACATGCGCATTGCTGTTTCTCTGATTTAAAAGGTTTGTTGAACTTTGTAACCAGTGCTACAACTAGCAGCAGGTTAGCGAACTACTTTCGTCTGGTTGCTGGGCCGCCATTACAGTGAGTTTGCAAATGGTGAAATGCGATGTTGTGATGTAATTTGCAGCCTTCGGGATTTAAGACTGTGAGTCTCTATTTATTACGTTGACTAAATTTACTTGTGATATAGTTAAAGCCTGTATGCTATGGGTATGTTTCGATGTGAGTCCTGTTTGGTTGTAATTAGTTTTAAGAAAATTGTGGCCAAAATTTATTTCCAAGACTCTGTAGTGGATGGGTGCCAGGAGGTGCTGTATTAAAATTCGTCCGAGCTTTTCAAATGTTTTATTTTTTCCACTACAGATCTTCGTTGACCTCGGTCCGCATCACAGGCCCTGCATTGCTGAGGTAGCATCCCAGCAGCCTGTGCAACGCACTGTGTCAAGCTGGCCTTGTACACCAGCTGCAGAGTTCCAATTACATCAGGATGACTGCGCTAGCAGCCGACTCAGTGGCCACCACCCCCGTTGACTCCCCACTGCCCCGCCGGGAGCCGTAGGCCGGCCGCCCTGCTGCTTCTTCCTCGGCTGGCGTAGCTGGGAATGCAGCGGCAATGACCACTCCTGTTCCGGCATCCGAACCTGCGGCCCTCGCCTTGTAAGTCTCTGGCGTGTGTTGGGAGCCAAGACGACTGTCTGCAGTAGCGAGCCATAGAGTGGCCCTCCCTGGGCGGCTGTAGACCCCGTGTCAGACTCAGAGCGTGAAACCAACGGCCCGCCATGGACTGGGACGCTGTCGCCCCATCTGTTGCCATGTGTCGCCGGTAGTGTGACACGTCCCGCCGTCCAGGAGAGCTGCCACACTTGAATGAATCTCGTTAGAAAACACCTATTTATTCTCGGCTTCAGGGCTCTGTTTCGCTGACGCATCGCTCCAAGTCACGTACGGCCCCACACCAGGGATGCGCCAGTGGGCCCCTTCTTCCTATAGCTTGCAACATGTGAACTGCTGCGTTTAAACTTTTCAACAGTTCAATAGCCCCTCCATTCCATTTCTCAACTGCTGATCAGCATAACTTACTGCAATCTGGCCTGCACCTGGCTGTAACTCGTGCTCAGAATATCGCATAAAACTAACTTTCCCTATCCTAAATTGTGATGCCGCTACATTATTCCCCTCTTCGGAAAGACCCGGTCCCCAGGTTGTCCTTTAACTACCTCCTAACTTGCTTGGGTTGGCATATTTCCTTACTACTAGAAAAATGTGGTCTAGTGCTCCTAAGCACATGACATGAAACAAAACGTAAAAATTCCTTACTGGACGACCACTGCTTGATCAACCCCTTACCTACTCGTCTCACGCCCTCGGTATCCAATCCACTGGGACTTGGACTACCCTTGGTTCCCTTTTGGAATTAGCTCTCCACCTGATCAGAAAGGAAACAACTCATAACAAAGTTAAGGCTGCGATGATACTTTGGACAGAGGTGCTCAAAGTGATCGTTATTTGACGTTGCGTTTCCCTATACTGCGTGACATGTTGAACAAGCTGTTCGGTTGATATGCGCCCCTCTTGCTCTATAATGAACTGATTTACGGATCCCAACAGACCTGGCTCCAGAGTTTGATTTAACAAGGTCAGATTCTGCCTTGGCAAAAACTCTACAGTAGTTTCTGGCCAGTACAGCTGTATCTGCGTAACATTCAATTGTATAACTCCTGAAATTGACGCTGGCAGACGGAAGGTTGGTCCTATTATGTTACCCTCAGTTCCATTGATTAAAATTCCTCTCCCCTCGAGCTCTACACGTTTCGCTTCTGTAAACACACCTTGCTCAAAACAACTTGCTACTACTATCAAATTCTCGTAGGTGGAGAAGATCCAAACTCAACACCGATTGTGTGACTACTTGTATTCTTAAATTTACATTATATGAACTGGTGCAATAAACACGACTTTCCTGATCCAGCATTGTTGATAACTAAAAATTTAAACAAGAAGTCGTACGACTCTTACATCGTTCGACACATATTTATTACGGCTTTGGCGAAAAATTCACTCTGACATATTTATTTCTCCAACAACACTCCACACACGTAAGACGCTACACTTCCCTTTTCAGTGACCTGAGGTCAGGGATCACCATCACCCTTCCTCCCTCTTCCATAAGACTGCTGCCCCTAGCAGGCTTACAATACTCGAAAACACATACAACACATAAAAACACAACGCTTAATGTATCTACACAAACCCAATGATACATAACAAGAAAATAAAAAATAAAACTACAAATACTCTACTACTTTCTAGAACGCAAAGCATACGGTACTTCATGCTGTACGCTAACTTCCTGGTTTTCTCTGTGCTTAGTACCTCTCTTCACTCTTTCTTTCTTCCTCTTTCTTTCCTGTGACACGCCTGGAATCACATCGGGGCAACCCTTAAATGACCGTAATCGCCCAACGTCTACTATAGTCGTTCTAGTTGGCAGCTGAAGCTTCACATTAACGGGAGATGTGGTTTCAACAACTTTGTATGACCCTTGATACCTCATGAAGAACTTCTTCGTTTTCCCTTTTTGCGTATAGGGGCTGGACAGCATTACCCATTGCCCCACCCTATACTGGGGTAAACTTCCTTTCTGCTTTACTGCGTCTTCCTGTCTTTCCAAAGCCTTTGTATTCGCCTTTTGTACTCATTTCCAAACATGTGTCCTCGCGATTTGACGTACAGAATCACCAGTCCTTTCTTTCTGTAGCTTCACTAAATTAAATGATGACGGCATTTTTCGCCCGTACACTACCTCATATGGAGACAAACTGGTATTTGTATGGACTTTTGCATTGTATGCGCATACAATATGCTTCAAATACTCGTCCCACTGAAGGTGATGAGAATACACATAAAAACTCAGCATCTTCCCGATTGTTCTGTGTACCCGTTCTGTCCTTCCATTGGCCTGGGGATGCAATGCGCTCGTCCTTTACGTTCAACAATTTACACAGCTCCTTCATTAAATCCGACATGAAGTTGGTCCCTTGGTCAGTAATTATTGTCTCTGTTACACCAAACTTCAATATCCAGTTATTTACTAATGCTTGCGCGACCATTGCTGCCTGTTGATTTAGCATATCCACCATCTCCACATATCTTGAAAAGTGGTCTATTATTGTCAGAACGAATCTGTTCCCCGATGGTGTTCGCCTATAAGGTCCTAAGACATCAATCCCCAGGGTAGAGAATGGACATGTTGCTTCTGGTAATCGTTGTAGCTGTATCTGTTTCCGACTCAAATCTGCTCTCTGCGCACATGGTATACAATTCTTGACATATTGATCCACATCTCCTTTCCTACCTCTCCACCAATACCTCTCCGCCCTCTCCTGTTCGTCGCTCTACACCCTCCATGACCGGATAACAGGTGATCATGTGCTTCCTTTAAAACCTCGTCCCTCAGTTTCGCTGGCACTGCTACCCTTGGCCCTAACTTCGTTTCCCTGCACAGAAGACCGTCGTACATATTAAACTGTGGCTGTTTCCGATACAATTTACAATCGTTGTCCGCGTCCTGTAATTTTTGCCATACTGCTAGGTTATAACCTATGAATTCTACTTTTGCCACCTTCCTACTTAGTGCATCCGCATTACCGTGTTTCTTCCCAGGCTTGTGCACCACCTCGTAGTCGAATTCACTAAGCCTCACAGCCCATCTAGCGAGTCTAGTACACGGATGCAGCATGATCTGTCATTACCCAAAATCTTCTCACATGTAAATAATATTTAAAATACGTGATTCCATAGATTACGCTAAGCATCTCCCTCTCTGTTGTTGAGTAATTCCTCTCTGCTGCATTCAACTGCCTAGACGCATAGGCTACAGGAAGTTCTCTCCCATCAATTTCCTGACTAAGAACACAGCCTAATGCTTGATTCGATACATCGCATGCTAGTATAAACTCCTTTTCAAAATCTGGAAATACAAGAACCGGACTTGATGTTCAGTTTGTCAAACGCTTTCTGACACTCTTCTGCCCACTCAAATTTCACACACTTCCGTAACAATTGCGTCAATAGCTGTGCTAAATCTGCAAAACCGTTCACGAACTTTCGATAGAAATTGCGAAGTCCGATGAATGACTGCACTTCCTTAACTGTTTTCGGTTCCCGAAAGTTCTTTACAGCCTGTACCAACCTCGAATCTGTTCGTACTCCGTCCTTACTGATAATATGACCCAAATACACTCCTGGAAATGGAAAAAAGAACACATTGACACCGGTGTGTCAGACCCACCATACTTGCTCCGGACACTGCGAGAGGGCTGTACAAGCAATGATCACACGCACGGCACAGCGGACACACCAGGAACCGCGGTGTTGGCCGTCGAATGGCGCTAGCTGCGCAGCATTTGTGCACCGCCGCCGTCAGTGTCAGCCAGTTTGCCGTGGCATACGGAGCTCCATCGCAGTCTTTAACACAGGTAGCATGCCGCGACAGCGTGGACGTGAACCGTATGTGCAGTTGACGGACTTTGAGCGAGGGCGTATAGTGGGCATGCGGGAGGCCGGGTGGACGTACCGCCGAATTGCTCAACACGTGGGGCGTGAGGTCTCCACAGTACATCGATGTTGTCGCCAGTGGTCGGCGGAAGGTGCACGTGCCCGTCGACCTGGGACCGGACCGCAGCGACGCACGGATGCACGCCAAGACCGTAGGATCCTACGCAGTGCCGTAGGGGACCGCACCGCCACTTCCCAGCAAATTAGGGACACTGTTGCTCCTGGGGTATCGGCGAGGACCATTCGCAACCGTCTCCATGAAGCTGGGCTACGGTCCCGCACACCGTTAGGCCGTCTTCCGCTCACGCCCCAACATCGTGCAGCCCGCCTCCAGTGGTGTCGCGACAGGCGTGAATGGAGGGACGAATGGAGACGTGTCGTCTTCAGCGATGAGAGTCGCTTCTGCCTTGGTGCCAATGATGGTCGTATGCGTGTTTGGCGCCGTGCAGGTGAGCGCCACAATCAGGACTGCATACGACCGAGGCACACAGGGCCAACACCCGGCATCATGGTGTGGGGAGCGATCTCCTACACTGGCCGTACACCACTGGTGATCGTCGAGGGGACACTGAATAGTGCACGGAACATCCAAACCGTCATCGAACCCATCGTTCTACCATTCCTAGACCGGCAAGGGAACTTGCTGTTCCAACAGGACAATGCACGTCCGCATGTGTCCCGTGCCACCCAACGTGCTCTAGAAGGTGTAAGTCAACTACCCTGGCCAGCAAGATCTCCGGATCTGTCCCCCATTGAGCATGTTTGGGACTGGATGAAGCGTCGTCTCACGCGGTCTGCACGTCCAGCACAAACGCTGGTCCAACTGAGGCGCCAGGTGGAAATGGCATGGCAAGCCGTTCCACAGGACTACATCCAGCATCTCTACGATCGTCTCCATGGGAGAATAGCAGCCTGCATTGCTGCGAAAGGTGGATATACACTGTACTAGTGCCGACATTGTGCATGCTCTGTTGCCTGTGTCTATGTGCCTGTGGTTCTGTCAGTGTGATCATGTGATGTATCTGACCCCAGGAATGTGTCAATAAAGTTTCCCCTTCCTGGGACAATGAATTCACGGTGTTCTTATTTCAATTTCCATGAGTGTATTTTACTTCTTCTAACGCGAAATGACACTTCTCCAGGATTAACGTCCAACGAGCAGCTCTTAACCTCCTAAAGACTTCCCTTAACCGCTGTCTATGTTGCTCCAAACTACTTGAAAATACTATAATGTCATCCAAATAGACAAGACACTGCCGCGGTTTCAAATCCCTCAATACACTGCCCAGTAACCTCTGAAACGTTGCCGGAGCGTTTTTCAAACCGAATGGCATTCTAATGTACTGATAATGGCCTCCAGGTGTAGAGAAAGCAGTTTTTGGACGATCCTCTGGAGTCACCTCTAACTGATGATAACCACGTGTCAAATCCATCGTAGAAAAGTTCCGATATGTTTGGAATGGGGTGTGCGTCCGTTACTGTCTTATTATTGAGGTATCGGTAGTCACAACAGAACCTGTACTTCTTAGTTCCATCCGCAGATTTTTTAGGCACAATGACAATGCCTGTTCCCCAGCAACTATTACTATGCTCTATAAAACCGTCCGCAAGCTGCTGATCAATGAAATCCTCCACAATCGGCTGCAAATACCTCGGTATTCCGTATGGTTTACGGTAAACCGGTGCTTCATTCCCTGTTGGTATCCTATGTTGAACTAATGGAGTTGTGGAAAAAACAAATCCTTAAACTCCCACAATATTTCTTCCATCTGCTTCCTTTCTTCTCCTTTCAAATGCTTAATTTTGCCACGCAATGCTGTTCTATCGGCAGTTAGTGGTTGATCGCTTCGCCTACCTCTCGAACACCAGTCTTCATCATCTGGGACATCCAAATTTGCTACTAAAACTCCTTTCCTCAAATTCGCGTCTACAGCGCTAAAATTATCCACGTTCACGGGAACTACTCGCCCGTCGTTTCCTACTGTACGCGTACAACACTACGTTTCACATAACAACCCAGTGAACCCAAATCTTCATTATCCTCCAATGGTTCAATAACACATACCGTACCCACAGGTAGATTCGACTCCACACTTACCCAAAGCGACTTCCCGGTGCCACTAGACACACACTCATGTGAATTAAGCCGTAATGCTAATGTACACGGTTCAATTGGTTTGTTCATTGCGACAGCTCTGCATTGACAACAGTTTCCCCTAGCGGAAATAACATTCCACCAAGTTCCACAGTTCGTTGTCCAAGGTCAATTTTGGCATGATGTTGATGCAAGAAATCTACTCCTAGGATCATGTCGTAGCCCTCGCTCACCCACGGTACTACCTCCATGCATGCATTAAATTGGACTTTCCCTATGCGAAAGTCAACTGTCACTGACCCCAAAGGCGTGCCCCACTCCATGCAACCTATAATGTGGTGGGTCTAACTTCCTTCGTCCTTATCAGACCAACCATTCATCTCATCTGAAATTTCCAAGTCCTCCACACATGAACGCCCATCCTCAGATGCCTTGCCAGAAAACGGAATAATCAAACTCAAGACGGCTGGATCAATCTCCTGCACCCTAGGCAACAACGACTGATCAGATGCGGTTTCCTCTTACTTCTAAATATTAATTCATTTCTCAGCTGCGTATTGTCTGCTGTCAATTGTGATATTTTTTTCCAACAGAATCTGCACCGCTTCTGGTTCTGACACACCTCGCGTCCTGGACTCTGTCATTGTGTTGCTTTTGTTCTCAGTAAGTCCCGACAAAAACATTTAAGTACAAGAACAATATGACTTCCTACAACTCCATATCATCATATTCAGTAACATCACACTCAAATTAACACAAAAGTGATCAAACGTCACAAAACAATGTTACTCCCTGAACACACTAACACTTACTCTGACAACAAAAAATACTGTGCCCAAACAAAACATCTAAAATGTGGTTTCTGGCAAGCCATACTCAAAACACCAACAAGAAAGAAAACGTCCAACACTCAAAAGAACAATTTTGACAGCACTTACCACATCTTGTGACTATACTGCAGGCGGTGGGCTTGAACGTCGTACTGGACAGACAACATCTGCTATTCTGACACCAAATGTAGTGGATGGGTGCCAGGAGGTGCCGTATTAAAACTAGTCCAAGCTTGAAACTTCCTGGCAGATTAAAACTGTGTGCCCAACCGAGACTCGAACTCGGGACCTTTGCCTTTCGCGGGCAAGTGTAGAGAACTTGCCCGCGAAAGGCAAAGGTCCCGAGTTCGAGTCTCGGTCGGGCACACAGTTTTAATCTGCCAGGAAGTTTCATATCAGCGCACACTCCGCTGCAGAGTGAAAATCTCATTCTAGTCCAAGCTTTTCAAATGTTTTATTTTTTCCACTACAGAGCTTTGTTGACCTCGGTCCGCGTCACGGGCCCCGCATTGCTGAGGTAGCACCCCAGTGGCTTGTGCAACACACTGTGTCAAGCCGGCCTTGTACGGCAGCTGCAGAGTTCCAATTACGTCAGGCTGGCTGTGCTAGCAGCCAACTCAGCGGCCACCGTCCCTGTTGACTCCGCACTGCCCCACCGGGAGCCGTAGGCCAACCACACTGCTGCTTCTTCCTCAGCTGGCGTAGCTGGGAATGCGGCGGCAACGACTGCTCCCGTTCCAGCGTCCGAACATGCGGCCCTCACCTTATAAGTCTCCAGCGTGTGTCGGGACCCGAGACGACTGTCGAAGAGTGGCCCGCCCTGGCTGGCTGCGGACCCCGCGTCGGCCACAGAGGGTCAAATCAGCGACCCAGCGTGGAGTGGGACACTGTCACTCCATCTGTCGCCGTGTCACCAGTAGTGTGACATGCCCCACCATCCAGGAGAGCTGCCACACTTGAATGAATCTCGTTAGAAAACCACACTTATGTATACTCGGCTTCGTGGCTCTGTTTTGCTAACGCATCGCTCCAAGTCACGTACAGCCCCACACCACAGATGCGCCAGTGGGCCCCTTCTTCCTATAGCTTGCGATATGCGAACCACTGCATTTATGCTTTTCAGCGGTTCGATGGCCCCTGTGGCCTCCATTCCATTTTGCAACCGCTGGTCAGCATAACTTACTGCAATCTGGCCCACACCTGGCTGGAACGTGAGCTCAGAATATTGCACAAAACTAACTTTCCCTATCCTAAACTGTGGTGCGGCTACAACACTATGGGGTGAAGGTGGGCACCGATGCGTACATCTCCCACTCATGTAGTTAAACACCAGCAGGCCACCAACAGTTTTTTTCTTTGTTCTCAGATGTTGAGGAAGCATGTCCGGAAAACAGAGCACTACAGTTATAGTGTAGACACGTTTAAACAAGCAATACATGCAGGAAGAACAGATGGGAGGAAAATCAGAGAAGTTGGTAGGAGCTTCAAAATAACAGAATCAACAATACGATAATACCTCACAAAACCCATTAACCAGGTAACACAGCCAAGTTTGGAGCGTAAGGCTATTATTCCAGAGAGTGTTGAGCAAGAAATGGTTGATTTTATCGTCCTTCTTTGCAACTTGTTCTATGGCCTAACACCTAAAGGCTTGCGGAAAATAGCATATGACTACGTTGTGAAAAATGGTATTAACCACAATTTCAACAAAGAGAGTCGCTTAGCCGGCAAAGATTGGATATACAGTTTTCTTAAGCGCCACCTGACCATCAGACTGCAGCAGCCGGAAAATACTAGTGTGAATAAAATCAATGCTTTCAGCAAGGTAGAAGTTACTCGATTTTTTTTACAATCTGCTAACTTTAAAAGAAAAACTGAATATTGATCCCACAAGAATGTACAACCAAGATGAAACTGGCATAAACATTGTACAAAAAAAGTGTTCTAAGGTGTTTGCTACCAAAAGGTTCAAAGAGCGTAGCCCCTGCAACTTCCGCTGAGAGGGGCAGGACCATCACTAGTGTGTTTTGTATGAGTGCTGGAGGTCATTTCATACCTCCTATGATGATTTATCCAAGAAAACGAATGAGTGCAAGTTTTCAGAAAAATGGACTGGATGGGGCCATTTCCTATTGTTCCAACAATGGGTGGACCAAAACAGAACTATTCAATGAGTGGCTTCTTCATTTTAAAAAACATACTCGCCCAACAGCTGATGAACCAGTGCTCCTTAAATATTGGACAACCACAACAGCCACATTTCCATTGAGTCTTGCAAGTTTTATAAAGAAAACCACATCCACATGGTCTCTCTGCCACCGCACACATCCCACTGCCTACAACCCTTGAACCTAACCTTTTTCGACCCTCTGAAGAATGCTCTTTCTAGAGAATATGATTTTTTCATGATACGAACAGGACACCAGAGAATTGCTGAGTACAAAGTTGCTGAATTTGTGAAGAATGATTTTCTTAAAGTTGCTACATTGTCAAATGCCTTATCTGGCTCCTGTGCAGCTGGTATTCACCCATACAACCCTGACAAGTTTTCTGAACTTGATTTTGCTCCAGCTTGAAAAGTAGACGGGCTAAGAGTGGAAGCAGCCACAGATTGTGATAGTCCATCAACATCTGCAGCATGTAAGACCCTATCGACTGCTACAAGTCCATCTGTGGGGCTCTTTGATGACCCTACTTCTTCAACATCCACAGGAGGTTTTACTGAAGAAGTTTATGACTTATCTACCAGATTTTGACCTAAAGAAGAAATCTGATAGGCCTAAGCCTGCTGAGGTTAAAACAAGAAAGCCCAGAGAAAAGCAGCACTCTGAAATACTAATTATCACACCCATGAAAATAAAGCTTCAATTGGATATAGAAAAGAAAAAGGAAAAAGAAGAGGTGAAACAGCAAAGAATTGCCAATAAAAACATAAAGTTGCTAGAAAGCTTAATCTCGGCAATAGGCCTAAGCCTAATGCAAAAGAAAGTATGAATAAGAACAGACTTCAAAACAAGAAAAAGGATAATCAGACTGCTGGCTAGAAACACTTACAAAAGCAAGTAAACAAAAAGATGATGATTGAAGAAGAATCAGACCATTCAGATGTTGATGAAGTTCCATTGTGTAATGACGATGAGTCCGATGATATCGACATGGAGCTGTTTGACCCTGGCGCACTTCAAGGAGCCGACTATGAGATTTGCAGACTTTGTGGAGATCATGGTAAAGACAGGGAACTGTGGTACAGATGTACTTTGTGCGGAAGACGGTGCCATGCAGTTTGTACCGCAAATGATTCTGCTAAAGATTTTATATGTGATATGTGCAATGAAGGACTTATCTAACTTGTCAAATCTGTAGGCCCCTAACATCAAAAAGACTTTGCATTTTATTTGAAAACCAATAGTCCTGAACTATGTTAAATTTTGTAAAATTTGATTGAAACTTATGTTTAACCTAATCGAAAATGTGCCTTATCAATATAATCTTCGGACCAAACCTTGTATTGTTTTTTTTTTTTTTTTCCTCTCCAGGTATTACTGTGTATCAATTCTTCTAACATGCACACAATTACCCCACCCGGTGCGCACGTTTCCCTGATGTTCGGGAAACCGTGCGCTTAGGTAGTGTCTTGGAATTTTGTTTTTGGTGTGTTAATTTTTGAATATCTTGGGTTATCTTAATTTTTACAGATACTAGAATAGTTGCTCTAAGTTTTGATATAAAATAAACTTTATTTAATGAAGTCAAATTTTTTAAAAAAAAAGTTCCGCTTAGGTGTGCACATTTCCCCTAGTTTCCCCTACAGAGTTCAAGAAATCATTAGATACCAAATGTTCTTATCCTATGTTGTACAGGTTCTTTCTTGGTCATTATTACATCTGTTTCAGAAATGGATAATATGATGCATAATCGTAGTAAGACAAGAATGTCAAAGCATAAAATGTATTCGTTTCTTTGAAGAGAGAAGAGGGTACATTCGATAGAATATTTCCATTCTGTATACAGAGAGATGTAACAGGAACTGTATTAAAAGGCTGAGAAATGGTGTTTTTCTATTAGAGACAATGACATCCAGTCAAGTGCAAAGCAGAAAACCTGGGAAATATCCCTTTGTTGTTGAAATTATCAACATTCTCAATTACAGTAAAGGCTCTGCATCAACCCATGATCTAATGGATTTCAAAACCAAAGAACTGCTAGAGGCATGGTAAAATGAAGATATGACTAAGGTGAAATGGGTGAATGATGAGTTAGAGAAACATCCATCTTAATATTCATCTTTAACCCATCCACATTACCCAAACGATTTATTTAGTATGGTTGACAAACTAATACTGAGTACAAAATAAAAGCAGGTGGCTTCTGACCATAAAACCTAAGACTTTGTATGTCTCCATATCCATCCATATGCCTCAAACTCACTGCACTGCTTTCATGTTAAAGATTTGGGCTCACAGTACCAGTGTGCAAGGGGAAGCCAACCTATGGGAGATAAGGTTTGTATGTTCAAGATCCATGCTCACCATGTACATTATCACAAGCTCCTGTTAACTGCTCAGACAAATGTTCAGTATGCTCTAAGGAATGCCCTCCTCTCTGTTTATAGGAACAGAAAATTCAAGAACTTTTGGACACAAGACAGCTACCACACAAACAAGAAAAAAAGATTTTCAAGGTTATGAAACCTGCAGTGTTTGCAACATCGTTCTCTACCATCGTAATGGAAACATTCTCCATGTCAGATGCCTCAATACATACGTTTCATGGAGAGGCTGTCACATTCATCTTGAGCTGCTGCAGTTGTTAGTATGGCTGACAAACTAATACTGAGTACAAAATAAAAGCAAGTGGCTTCCACCCATAAAACCAAATTTGTAAATAAGATATCTCCATCTATCTCTTTACCACCTTAAATCACTAGGTGATAAATCACAGGCCAATGGCGTATTTTGTGATCTGTCAAAGGCATTTCACTGTGTAAATCACAATATGTTTTTAAGTAAATTAAAATATTCTAGTGTAATAGGAAACACTGCAAAATGGTTCAAACTGTGTCTCTCTGACAGGAAATAAAGGGTATCAATAGCGAAGGGTCCTCTATTAACCAGTGAGGCATCATCCACCTGGGAACAAATTACATGCAGTACCCCACAAGGTATCATCTTAAGGCCCTTACTTTTTCTTGTGTATATCAATGACTTTTCGTAAGGAACATTACCAAATGCCAAGTTTGTTGTGTTTGCAGACAATAAAAACATTACTATAAACAGCAAGACAAATACAAGTTCAGAAATATTTGTTAATGAAATCTTCATGGATATTAATAAATGTTTTAGGCAATTTTTTATCACTAAACTTAAAAAAACACACACACACACACTACAATCAATTCACAACTTGTAAGAAGTTTCCCCACTGTATATGCTTAAATACAATGGGAAGCGGATAGAAAGTGTTGACAGTATTAAATTCTTGGTGTTACAGTCTGCTAAGAAATGCAACTACGTGGAACACCCACAGACTTGCTGATGTCCTTAAACAAATGTTTATTTGAAATGCAGATATTTTCAGATACAGTTGGTATAAAAAAAAGGCTAACATTCTTCACTTACTTCCATTCCACTATGTCATATAGGAACACTTTTTGGAGTAAGTCATGAAGCCAAGTTAATGTTTTTCCAAGTCTAAAAATGTATAATACGCATAATTTTTGGTATGAACTCAAGAACATCCTGTAGAGGCCTGTTCAAGGAACTACAAACTAAAAGGCAGATTCCTAACTGGAAATGGAGGAAAAAAAGCATTATGATCATTGTACAGAAATACATTGTTGCTATAGTAGATGGCACTGACGAATGAAAGTTTCTCTGACCACATGCCCTGTGTTCCTTGTGTGTTGCATGCTGTGTGGTTGACACAAGGCCAAGTGGATGGAAACAGATGAGAACGAGTGTTACTATATCAAAACAAGTACCCTCAGTGACACCAACAACATTACGCAACATTTGAAGCCCTTTTTGGGTGTTTGTGTGACCATGGGTCTTTTCAGACAGATGAATGTGCAGGGAGGTGGCGGACTGTATGTACCAGATTTGGAGGACCAGTTTCTAAAGTATATTCAGACAAACACTAGTACAAATTCTAGGCAAGTAGTCCGTGAACATGGTGTAAGTAAGAGTACAGTTATGTGTGTCCTACTTGATAACTATTGCATCCCATGGAGGCCATTTTGAACATCTGTTGTGACATGGATGCGATGCAGCTCTGTACTGTGTTCTGGGATGATTTGTTGTCATTTCATGCACACTGTCCATTTCCACACACATGTTCATACAACCTTTTTTCCTTCATTTACAGTCAGGAATCCATCCCTGCAGTTCATCAGTTTTATTAATGTTCACCCTGTATTTATTTCCTAGTGTAATTTGTCATACACTGAGGTGACAAAAGTCATGGGATACCTTCTAATATTGTGCTGGATCTCCTTTTGCCCAGCATAGTACAGCAACTCAAAGTGGCCTCGACTTAACAAGTCATTGGAAGCCCCTGTATAAATATTTAGCCACACTGCCTCTAACACTATCCATAATTGTGAAAGTATTGCTATTGCAGAATTTTGAGCACAAACTGAGCTCATGATTATGTCCCACAAACGCTCAATGGGAGTTTTGTCAGGAAGTCTGAGTGGCCAAACCATTTGCTCAAATTGTCCAGAATGTTCTTCAAACCAATTATGAACAATTGTGAGGTGGTGACATGATATTATTGTCTGGGAAGATGAAGCCTGTGAATGGATGCAAATGGACTCCAATTGAACCAGAGAACCCAGTCTGTTCCATGTAAACACAGTACTGAAACTGTGAACTGAGATGTTGGTTCAAAAAAGAGATTATTATTTTCAGTGAGATGACAAAAGTAATGGGACAGTGATATGCACAATACAGATGGCAGTAGTATCACATAGCAACTTGCATGGTACCTTGTAAACAATGTGGGTCCATGGTTTGTGGGGTCTGTGCCACATTCTAATCTTACCATCAGCTCTTATCACCTGAAATTGTGACTCATCTGACCAGGCCACAGTTTTCTGGTCATCTAGTATCCAATTGATATGGACACAACCCCATGAGAGGCACCAGAGGTGATCGTGTGGTGTTATCAAACTCACTTGTGTCTATTATCTGTTGCCATAGACAATTAAATTAAAATTTCACAGCACTGTCCTTATGGATATTTTTGTCATACATTCCACATTGACTTCTGTGGTTATTTCACACAGTGCTACTTGTCTGTTGGCAATGACAACTCTACGCAAATGCTGCTGCACTCGGTCATTAAATAACGCCCACAGTGAGCAGTAATCCCTGAAATTTGGTATTCGTGGCACATTCATGATATTTTGGATCTCAGAATATTGAATTTCCTAATAATTTCTGAAATGGAATTCCCTGTGTGTCTAGCTCCAACCACCATTCTGGTTTCAAAGTCTGTTAATTCCTGTCGTGCAGCCATAATTGCACTGGAAACCTTTACACATGAATCACCTGAGTACAAATGTCAGTTGTGTCAATGAACTGCCCTTTTATACCATGTGCATGTGATACTACTGCTATCTGTATATGTGCGTATTGCTGCCACATTACTTTTGTCACCTCTGTGAAAACAACAATCTCTTTTTTGAACCAACATCTCAATTCATGGAATCAATATTAAAAATAAAAATAGTTTTCACAAAGATTTAAAGTCACCTACTTTGGTCTAGAGGGGTATTCATTACTCAGGAACAAACATTTTCAATAACTTGCCAGGGGCCACAAAAAGAAATAACTAGTAACAAAGTTCACTTTAAGAGCAGCCTAAATGATTTATTGGTGGTTGGCCCTTCTACTTGATAGATGAATGTCTTAGTACAAATAACTGATGAATATTTGTTGTTGTGGTCTTCAGTCCTGAGACTGGTTTGATGCAGCTCTCCATGCTACTCTATCCTGTGCAAGCTTCTTCATCTCCCAGTATCTACTGCAACCTACATCCTTCTGAATCTGCTTAGTGTATTCATCTCTTGGTCTCCCTCTACGATTTTTACCCTCCACACTGCCCTCCAATGCTAAATTTGTGATCCCTTGATGCCTCAGAACATGTCCTACCAACCGATCCCTTCTTCTAGTCAAGTTGTGCCACAAACTTCTCTTCTCCCCAATCCTATTCAATACCTCCTCATTAGTTACATGATCTACCCACCTTATCTTCAGCATTCTTCTGTAGCACCACATTTCGAAAGCATCTATTCTCTTCTTGTCCAAACTAGTTATCGTCCATGTTTCACTTCCATACATAGCTACACTCCATACAAATACTTTCAGAAACGACTTCCTGACACTTAAATCTACACTCGATGTTAACAAATTCCTCTTCTTCAGAAACGCTTTCCTTGCCATTGCCAGTCTACATTTTATATCCTCTCTACTTCGACCATCATCGGTTATTTTACTCCCTAAATAGCTAAACTCCTATACTACTTTAAGTGTCTCATTTCCTAATCTAATTCCCTCAGCATCACCCGACTTAATTTGACTACATTCCATTATCCTCCTTTTGCTTTTGTTGATGTTCATCTTATATCCTCCTTTCAAGACACTGTCCATTCCGTTCAACTGCTCTTCCAAGTCCTTTGCTGTCTCTGACAGAATTACAATGTCATCGGCGAACCTCAAAGTTTTTATTTCTTCTCCATGAATTTTAATACCTACTCCGAATTTTTCTTTTGTTTCCTTTACTGCTTGCTCAATATACAGATTGAATAACATCGGGGAGAGGCTACAACCCTGTCTTACTCCTTTCCCAACCACTGCTTCCCTTTCATGCCCCTCGACTCTTATAACTGCCATCTGGTTTCTGTACAAACTGTAAATAGCCTTTCGCTCCCTGTATTTTACCCCTGCCACCTTCAGAATTTGAAAGAGAGTATTCCAGTTAACATTGTCAAAAGCTTTATCTAAGTCTACAAATGCTAGAAACATAGGTTTGCCTTTTCTTAATCTTTCTTCTAAGATAAGTCGTAGGGTCAGTATTGCCTCACGTGTTCCAACATTTCTACGGAATCCAAACTGATCTTCCCCGAGGTCGGCTTCTACCAGTTTTTCCATTCGTCTGTAAAGAATTCGCGTTAGTACTTTGCAGCTGTGACTTATTAAACTGATAGTTCGGTAATTTTCACATCTGTCAACACCTGCTTTCTTTGGGATTGGAATTATTATATTCTTCTTGAAGTCTGAGGGTATTTCGCCTGTCTCATACACTGTGCTCACCAGATGGTAGAGTTTTGTCATGACTGGCTCTCCCGAGGCCATCAGTAGTTCAAATGGAATGTTGTCTACTCCCGGGGCCTTGTTTCGACTCATGTCTTTCAGTGCTCTGTCAAACTCTTCACGCAGTATCTTATCTCCCATTTCGTCTTCATCTACATCCTCTTCCATTTCCATAATATTGTCCTCAAGTACATCGCCCTTGTATAAACCCTCTATATACTCCTTCCACCTTTCTGCCTTCCCTTCTTTGCTTAGAACTGGGTTGCCATCTGAGCTCTTGATATTCATACAAGTGGTTCTCTTCTCTCCAAAGGTCTCTTTAATTTTCCTGTAGGCAGTATCTATCTTACCCCTAGTGAGACAAGCCTCTACATCCTTACATTTGTCCTCTAGCCATCCATGCTTAGCCATTTTGCACTTCCTGTCGATATCATTTTTGAGACGTTTGTATTTCTTTTTGCCTGCTTCATTTACTGCATTTTTATATTTTCTCCTTTCATCAATTAAATTCAATATTTCTTCTGTTACCCAAGGATTTCTATTAGCCCTCGTCTTTTTACCTACTTGATCCTCTGCTGCCTTCACTACTTCATCCCTCAGAGCTACCCATTCTTCTTCTAATGTATTTCTTTCCCCCATTCCTGTCAATTGTTCCCTTATGCTCTCCCTGAAACTCTGTACAACCTCTGGTTCTTTCAGTTTATCCAGGTCCCATCTTCTTAAATTCCCACCTTTTTGCAGTTTCTTCAGTTTCAATCTGCAGTTCATAACCAATAGATTGTGGTCAGAATCTACATCTGCCCCAGGAAATGTCTTACAATTTAAAACCTGGTTCCTAAATCTCTGTCTTACCATTATATAATCTATCTGATACCTTTTAGTATCTCCAGGATTCTTCCAGGTATACAACCTTCTTTTATGATTCTTGAACCAAGTGTTGGCTATGATTAAGTTATGCTCTGTGCAAAATTCTACAAGGCGGCTTCCTCTTTCATTCCTTCCCCCCAATCCATATTCACCTACTATGTTTTCTTCTCTCCCTTTTCCTACTGACGAATTCCAGTCACCCATGACTATTAAATTTTCGTCTCCTTTCACTACCTGAATAATTTCTTTTATCTCGTCATACATTTCATCTATTTCTTCATCATCTGCAGAGCTAGTTGGCATATGAACTTGTACTACTGTAGTAGGCATGGGCTTTGTGTCTATCTTGGCCACAATAATGCGTTCACTATGCTGTTTGTAGTAGCTAACCCGCACTCCTATTTTCCTATTCATTATTAAACCTACTCCTGCATTACCCCTATTTGATTTTGTATTTATAACCCTGTAATCACCTGACCAAAAGTCTTGTTCCTCCTGCCACCGAACTTCACTAATTCCCACTATATCTAACTTTAACCTATCCATTTCCCTTTTTAAATTTTCTAACCTACCTGCCCGATTAAGGGATCTGACATTCCACGCTCCGATCCGTAGAATGCCAGTTTTCTTTCTCCTGATAACGACGTCCTCCTGAGTAGTCCCCGCCCGGAGATCCGAATGGGGGACTATTTTACCTCCGGAATATTTTACCCAAGAGGACACCATCATCATTTAATCATACAGTAGAGCTGCATGTCCTCGGGAAAAATTACGGCTGTAGTTTCCCCTTGCTTTCAGCCGTTCGCAGTACCAGCACAGCAAGGCCGTTTTGGTTAATGTTACAAGGCCAGATCAGTCAATCATCCAGACTGTTGCCCCTGCAACTACTGAAAAGGCTGCTGCCCCTCTTCAGGAACCACACGTTTGTCTGGCCTCTCAACAGATACCCCTCCGTTGTGGTTGCACCTACGGTACGGCCATCTGTATCGCTGAGGCACGCAAGCCTCCCCACCAGCGGCAAGGTCCATGGTTCATGGGGGGGGGGGGGGGGGATGAATATTTATAATTAAAAATTTCAAATAACATAAGTGATATGTAAAATCTGACTCTGCATATCTTCAGTGCAGTAATGTGATCCATTAAACAACAGTTGTAAATGAATTTTTCTGTTTGATGAGACATGACTACAACAGCCTAAGAATTATCATATGCACCTCAATGTATTGTACATTTACATGTTTTGTGCCAAGTTTTTTATAACATTTTAAACGAAATAATGTTTAATTTTTTTACTTATTCTACATCCTTGAGGACCATTTCATTTGTGATCAGTGGAAGGTACATTAGGCCATCATTTTTTTTCATAGGGATGTACTGTATATTCTTGTTATTGAAATGTTATGTATCCTATGGATCTGTGGAGTGAAAAGTATTTCTAATGTAATCTAATCTAACCTCTTATCTTCTAGATAGGAACATAAGTAGCTGTGTGGTACACACATTATACCTCATCTTTCTAATTTTTGAGTCAGAATAGTATGTCCCATGACATTTCAAAGTGATGTAAAATACCTGCAGTCAGTTCATATTGGTTGAAAAGTGTTATAGTTTGGTCAAAGAACTGAAAATTGACACACGGTAACATCACTACTAATGATTCCCTAGCTGATTCTTACCGCATATGTAACTGCCTCTTTACATCTGCAATACTCTCCACACTCCAGCATTTTAACCAGTCCACCCTCGTATGAAATATGCCTCAACACTGGCCTTTATTCAGCCTCATGTTATTGGTTGTCTCTCCTCAAATTTCGTCTATTGTTTACCACTTTTTAGTTATATTATGGAATTTACTATTTGTATTGATAGCAGTTAACTGTTTGACAAACTAATTATGTATAGAAACACATGCAAATTTGTAGTTGGTTGTAAAAAGACACAAAGGACATGGATTTGTGTTTTATTTACAAAAGGTTTATTTGAAATAATCTGATGTCATTTAACAACTTATTTCATAAGCAATACTCATAAAAGCATAAGTAAAGAACTGTGAATACTGATACAGGTACAGGTTGCAGTGTGGACAGTGGTATCTATTTTTGGCAAGTACTGCAGACATAGGGTGTAAGATCTGCAGGAACTGTTACATTATCATCTTCTCTTGCAAGGGACCAATAACGTTGCCTCACCAAATTTGCTGCCATCTTTGGTTGGCGTGATCTTGTGAAGATTCCCTTCTTGTTTCCACCAACACGTGTGTATGCTGCAATTAATCAGTGTGTACTGCAATTGATATTCATATTTGCATATTTAAATATCATGCACATACCATAATATTATACAGTGATTCATATTATGTGATACAAAAAAGTGGAGGTAATTGGCTCACATTCTGCAACAAATAAAATAGTCACTATCTGGAGAAAATCATATAAAAAGTGACATATCCATCAATGTCTGAGTAGCTTATGTAACTTGTGGTGTGTTATTTCCAATTCATGCTTAATGCATAAGCTTCCACAGCCAGTGATAATAAAACCAATGTTTTGGCCGTCTTTGCAATAGTTCTCTTCATGGAATCTTAACTGGTGATTTCTGGGGATGTTCTTCCATAAACACCATCCTATTTCAGTTGTCATTTGATGACTGACATCATTGTTCTGGAATGCCATTGGACATTTCAAAATCAAGGTGCCTAGGGAGAGGTGGTTGTACAGAAGGCTATTTGCCAGTCATATTCTGACAGATGATTTATACAATACAGCAAATTGGCAGCTCTTAACCAGTAATTGTGTTTCCCAGCAACAATATGATGATGATGCTGCATGGAAATTCTCTTGTTGCCACTTGTTTATCCTGGTGAAGCCCACCCATTGGACTGGGTTCACTGGCAGCCAACTGTCAGCAACTTGTAACCATTATCTTTGTTTGCAATGTTGCACATTTAATTATTTCAATAGCCTCTCTTATTTTCCATTGTTCCATCCATAGCTGTCAGGCAGTCAAATACACTTCTTGAAAACTGTTGTGTCAGACATAATCAAGGTGGTATTTGACTATAGCAGATTTGCTGTGTAGCCCCAGTCACAGGCAACATTCCTGTTCCAACATGCGAGTACTTCTCAGTCTCCCAGTTTTGCCAGACAGACATACTTGCATGTTCGCAGATGCCTGTAGCATAGCTGACATCATCAACAGAATTCTTGTTGGCTTCAAATGATCTCTGATCTTGTGCTCATTCTGAAATACTGGTTGACACCTGCCAGTCATCTGCCAGAGTGGAACAGAGAAATAGCCTACTACAGAATCACCACTCCACAGCTGTCTTGATTTTAAGCTGCCCAGTTGGCAATTAACAAACTGTTCAAGGACAACATCCAAAAAAATGTGTTCAGATTGGCTCCTGGAAGAAGACCATGCCCTTACACCCTCTGGCAACATTAAGAAGCTGCCAGTCACCATTTTGTGTGATCTTAACATGCTATTCTGTTAGTCCAAGCTGAGTAGGCCTCCAGTGGTTTTCATTTTTTAATTGTTTTCCTCACTCTTGAAGGTGTGGTTTTGGTGTCAAGCTTATAAAGGTACAAGCACAATATTAAGCAGTGTTTCAAGAAAATGTCTTTTGAGAACTCTGCACAGTGAAAGTATTTCAACAAAAGAGTGTCATCAAAGAGATGTGCAGGATAATGCACCATAAAAATTGGATATTTTAAAAAGCAGTAAAAGTAATGTGTCAGTTTATAATTTTTTAATGCAAATAGTGTACTCAAATACATGTTGATGGATCAATTACAGAATAATTAATATTGTTACTTGCTACTTACTTTGAGCAGTTTTGAAATCTGCAAAATTCCATATCATTTCTCCTACAAAATAACCTTTTTCTCGGAGCCTGTCAAATGCCTTGAAATACTCAGAAAACAGAGCTTCTTGGTACTCCTCTGACCAGATGTAACTTGGTTGCTGTATTAAAGAAAAACCTTATAATTTTTTGTAGAATTTTAGAAATTAGTTTCAGGTTATTAAAATTCTCATCTCTGCTTCAGTACTTAGTTCTTTCATTTCCTTGTCATAATCAAGTATACAACTAAAAGTGTAAAGAAAGAATGAAGCAGATGATAAAGGCAGCAATTAAAATATTTACTTGACCGACATGAACTCTAGTGATTTTAGCTCATATTACTTTCTCATATCTTCATTTACCATTCTAATTTGTTGAAGTTACTTGTGCAACTGGTTCAGGTGATATGAACTTAAAAGTCTACTATTATGTCAGGTCAAATATAACAAAGTGCTAGTTTTAAACTAGTATTCAACACAATGTCTGATTCAGTTTTCCTTACCAAGTGCAGTCCTTCCATAGCATCAGCTCCATATTCTGTTATTATTATTGGCTTGTTGTACTTTGCCCTCCACAAAGAAATTTCCACCAGTAACTGTTCCACAATGGTCTCAGTAAGCCCTCCATTCTCATACCATCCAAGGTAACGATTAACTCCAATGATATCCAAATATTGACTCTGCAGACAGAAACATGGCAGAATTATTTAAATACTGTAATCATTAAGTTTAATGTTGACATAGACAAATAACCAATACTTACTTGCAGACATTTCTGTCAGTAAAGAATCTGACTTCCATGCTTCATAAATGTTTAACATCCATGAAAATATGCCAAACTTTTTATACTAAAGGAGAAAAAAAAGTGTTACAACAAATAAAATATTGAAGTATCATATACAATGAAGTAGAGCTCTCATAATACATGGCTTCTGAAGTATATATACTGTTTCATAGAACTTTGAGAACTATTTTACAGCAAGAGCTACTAGGTTGCCTTTCTCAGATGTCTGACACTGAATAAACTGAGCAATACCATGATAATTTATCAGGAACTGTCCATCCCCGCCAAGCTAAGATGCTCCTATGTCACTAAAGACCTCTCTACACCAACAACTGCAAACCACTATGAATTGCTTGGTGGAGAGAATATCAGACTCTGGGTAAACAGAGGAATGTAATGATAGTTTCCTTGATGAGCCACAGTTCATCCCCAGTCATAGTACATTCCTACCAAGTTAAGCTGCTCCTTTGTCTCTAGAGAGCCTCCTACATCCACAAGCATACTCTGAAAACCATTGTGAAATGCATGATGGAAGGTATGTTAGGGATTGTTCCCACTGCAGTCATATATGAAGTGCTTGAAAAATGACTGGATGAATGCCTCTGTGCACATTGTCGTTGCACTTGACATCCTTAAGAGTTATTATATGCAGTTGGTGTGTGAGCTGACCAAATCCAAATGTGAATCACTGATACTGTAGTCATAGGATGGTACCAGTACACAGCATTACACTGCTGAATATTTAAAGCAAGTTGCTAACGTCTGCACCATTTTGAAATCTTATCAAGATATGACTGGTTATTTTTTAAACTTTTTTTCAGATAATACCTAATTATAGATAACTGCATCATCTGTGAAAAGTTTGAGGTTACTGTTAATAGTGTCTGCAATGTAATCAATATAAACATAAGCAGCATGGGTACTGATACACATCCCTGAAGCACGTCTGAAGTTACTTCTGCTTCTGTTAATGAGTCTGCAGCCAAGATAAAATGTTATACCTTCCTTCTGAGAGATCCTCGAACTAATAACAAATTTTGTTTTATGTGGTACCCCATATGATAATATTTTGATTAATAAGCATTAATGTGGCAGTGATTCGATGCCTTTTGAATGTCAAGAACTACTTCACCTACCTTACTTTCTTCATCTATAACTTCCAGGATGTCACGTGAGAAAGGTGTGACTTGGGTTTTGTATGACAAATATATCTATAATCTATTCTTGTTGCCACACAGATGGTCATTCTCTTTGAGATGATGTCACGTGAGAAAGGTGTGACTTGGGTTTTGTATGACAAATATATCTATAATCTATGCTTGTTGCCATACAGATGGTCATTCTCTTTGAGATAGTTCATTATGTCTAAGCTCGTAACATGTTCTAAGATTCTGCAACAGATGGACAACAATGAAATTTGATGGAATTTTTGTGGATTACTTATGCTACCCTTCTCTAGATGGATTTGATACACACATTCTTTGGGTCACTGGACAAAGATTTTTGTTTGAGGAATCTATGGTATATTATGGTTAAAATGGGAGGTAACTGAGCTGGAAATTCTGTATAAAATCTGACAGGAAGTCTGTTGGGCCCTTGTCTGATTTCAGTTGTTTTTCTGTGACACTAACACTAATATCTATTTCACTTGTCTCTGCAGTAGTGTGAGAATTACAGTCAAGCAGTACATCTGGAGCTTCCTCTGTAAATGAACATTTGAAAACAGAGTTCAACAGTTCTGCTCTGTTTTCCTACCCTCAATTTTGGTACCTGTGTCATCTATGTGCATCTGAACACTAACTGTGGTGCCAATGAAAGCCTTTAAATATATCCTGAATTTATTCAGATTTTGTTTGAGATCTTTCAATAAGATTCTGAATTTTTCTGAAGTACATGATATAAATTATATTGCACATGATTTAAAAAATTGTTTTGAGAATGGTGGCAATAGTGAACTGTTTGTGAAATGACCTGACAAAATCATTTTAAGCGTATCTCAAAAAATACCACTATGAATAAATTTATTACATAAGTAACTTAGTTTATTAATAAAATTATTTTGTTACTGATTTCATAAAAACCATTCAGACATTTATTTTTAATGGCATGAAAGATTATGAAAATTTTTGTTGGATATGCATGCTGCAGTAGAATTTTATTAGAAATTTGTACTACTTTTCTATGAAACTGCTAACCGTACTATAAGTGATTCTTCATACCTAAATTATCTGGTACTAATACAAAATTATTTTTATTTAAACGGTCTATGATACAAAGAAATGTCCTCATTTGTATTACCCACACCCATCTTTCTCCACCACCAGACCACATTCTGTAACTGAATAATGGTCATCAACTTTGCTGGGACAGACTGAAATTTTTTGTGTAAGTTACTATCAATGACTGATATTACCATAACAACATTAGGATATTACAAGGGAATTATATCTGATTAGAGTTTGATAACTCCATGTTCATTCCATATCTCTCATTTAGCAGTAGCACATCCTGCTATCACTGCCAGAAACAAACACAGAAATATGAGGGCAAAGTGAAAGGCTTTTGGTTTCATATTGAAAGATGATGCTTTTATGCACAAGGTTGACACATGTTATTTTGAGACAGTCCATTTTACATCAATTCATTTTGTCTGGCATATTTGCCCTTGAGTAGATTCCATGCTTGAATTACAGTACCAGAGCAAAATACTCATCTATGGATGAAATAAACTCTGCATTGGGCATAATACATTATTCACCTACAAATTTAGCTGTGGGGATTGGTGAACATCACAGCCTACCAAATTTAAGGACTTGGTTGGATATCCCCAAGAACTCATACTTCAAATCTCTTAGTTTTCCCATTGTGAAAGCTCTTTCGCAAGCCAATGCATTGTCCTGAATAAAGGTACAGTAATAGGTTAATTAGTAGGTACAGTAATAGGTTAATTAGTAATCAATGAGATAAATTATTTTTTCATTCACAAAAATATTGGCCATAACATATCTGCAAATGACAATGACTTGGCTTACTTTAGTGCAAGACTGTCGACTGGTTTGGTTATTGTTTCATTTCAAGCATTAAGTCGCAACAGTCAAGACTAGGTATCTTGTATATCATAAATTCATTAAAATTGCATAACTATGTTTAGTTCTGACAGTGTAGAATTCTGTAGATATCAGCAGTTCCAGCTTACTGTTATGTATTTGCATGTCTTTACAACCTTCTGACAGATGATCAGGGAAGTGAGTATTTTGTTCAAATGTTCTATGTTTTTTATGTTATACTTTCTGACATGTTCCACACAGATGAGAATCATCTCATTTTTGGGTCTATGGAATAGGAAAAAGCAAGAGAGATATGAACATGATATCACCTACACCAAAAACCAACAGACAAGAGGAATTCCTTAGACATGGCCAAATGATTCTGTTAATATTTGGCAGGTTCACTCACTTGACTCAAAATTGGCAGACGCAATAGATAACTCAAAACTGAGCATTTTTCATCGTCTACAAACATTCATTTTCCTAGTAACTGAAGAAAGAAATGTTTATGACTGCTGCTTATGTACCCATCAGGTATGCATCATTAACCACAAATGGTTCTGATGTAGCAACCAAGGTATCTGGTGGGTAGCAAAAAACCTGTGACAGAGTCCCACATGAATTGTAGAGATTTTTTCCCTTTTCAAAATTTGTAGTAATAGCAGAATTAATAAGGTAAGTAAAACAATAAATAGTAACAAAAAGACAGGAAAATAAATTTCTCAAACACCTTGCATTAGTAAAGAATTAAACATTTAATTCTGACCACTTTACATTCACTCTTTCGCTCACTCTATTATGTGCCCTCAGTTTCCTTTAATCAACTAGATGGATCGTAACTGTCGTACATTCATCAAAAAACTGACTTTGCTTACAATATTTTTTTCTTGAGAATTAATTGTGATGCATAGCAAGCGTATGATAACACTGTCTGAAAAACTGATACTGGAAGTTGATCATGAATTATGCTGTGAATAGTTATTGCATGCATGAAGTTGTGCAATTCTTGCTGGGTTTTCAGAAGTACATTGCAGTTTTGAAGCTTTTACATACAGTAATTGACTTGGCAATAAAAACAAACATTACAGGGATGACACAATTGAGTGCAATTTGGTAGTAATTCTTATACCATATGAGGCAGCTGAATCTCATCATCTACAAACATGCTTTCATACATGACAGTATTAGTTTGTCCACTTCAGGAATTCAGTATAAGACAAAACATGTTTCTGGTAATGTAAAAGTTTACAATGTAATCAAGATATGTTTTGTAAATTGAAGTTTTCAATTTTCTGGACTTGGAGCAAGTGATGTAAACCTTTTTAATCATTTGGTTATATGATTGACCTCTTCTACATGTTGAAGGCCAAATTAATTATTAGTATCTTATAAGCAGAGGAAAATTGTAGGTAACAGCTTTCCATGTGCTGTGATGGAATATTGTGCCATGTATGAATGCATTATTTTATGTATACTACCTACTACATGGGTTTCTTTTTCTCCCTTCCGTGATAACATGCAAGAATACTTGTCTTCCCAGCACTCTTACTCTGAAATGATTTTACACAATGGGGCTTAAAATTTTAATTCTTTACTAGTCCAAGTCATCTGAGAAATGTATTTGTCTACTTTGTTATTATGTCTTACTTACTTACTTCGTTAATACTCCTATTATTATGAGTTTTTATTCAAAGGGGGTGGGTGAGGTGTGGAGGAAGCGTGATGAATACATCTGGGAATAAAACGAAGGTTCTCTGCTCCCCAGCCAGATGCCTTAGTCACTACGGCAGTGATGCTTTTGCTGAACAGTGTACATTATGAGTATATGGGATTCTGGATATGGATCATAATATATGTAATAAACAGTTCCAAAGTTTTCTCTATACACATATATTTTACCATAAAGACTCACAAACAAACACAATCATACACACAAAATGCAAGCTTTCACAACCAACAGTTGCTTCATCAGGAAAGAGGAAGGAGAGGGAAAGACGAAAGGATGTGGGTTTTAAGGGAGAGGGTAAGCAGTCATTCTTACCCTCTCCCTTAAAACTCACATCCTTTCGTCTTTCCCTCTCCTTCGTCTTTCCTGATGAAGCAACCGTTGGTTGCGAAAGCTTGAATTTTGTGTGTATGTTTGTGTTTGTGTGTCTATCAACCTGCCAGCGCTTTCGTTTGGTAAGTCACATCTTCTTTGTTTTTAGATATATTTTTCCTACGTGTAATGTTTCCCTCTATTATATTCTTATTACCATAAAGACTGATACACATGAACACTGCATGAAGTACAAAGTCAGACTGAATTAAACATGGCAGCTCATCAGAGCAGTTAATGTTCCAAAGATTGTAATTTGTGTGGTCGATGTGACCTATTGACGCCACACAGCCGCCCCCCACCCCCCCCACACCCCCACGCAGTATGGAGTATGGCCTATGAGCCTTTGGGGGGGGGGGGGGGTCATGTGGGTGTCAGCATGAGCGGTGCGAGGTGGCAGGTGCACAACCAGAAGCTCCATCTCCTTCGGGTTGGTGAGCGAAGGTGCAGCAGGCGGCCGCCAGTCCAACTCATAATCTGAAAACTAGCAGCGGGGAATGATGCATCGGCCAACTCGGGAGTAGTGGTATGGTAGAGGAGGCGGCATGTGAGCTTGCCTTCCTGAATGCATACTAAGCCAACCGAAGAAATGAAAGCTCGAACACATGATGGGTCATACTCTTGTGGGAGGGACAAGCTGTGCACTATCTTGACACTGAGTTCCTCAATGAGGATCGGGTGTGTGCTGTCGATGAGCAGTACAAGCACACGATTATCTAACACCATAATTGACATGTCATCAACGCGATCAGGTGGTACTTTGCAGCGCAAAACAGAGGACGAGGTGTCCGCGTCTCTAGTACCTGAAATGTCTTCAAAACCTGTGACTGAGGATGATGATGATGATGAATTGCCTGAGGAACCCACGAACTGTGGTGGTGACTTGTTGGATGGGGAAAACCCAACCGTAGGTTGAACAGACTTGTTAGGGGGTTCGTCAAAAGAACATGTGCTTGAGCAGTCCAACTGGGATGGCAGAAGGGTATTGGAGTCTACAAAGGCAGGCTTGAGCCTGTGTAGAGAAACGATTTGCGGGCAATCTTTTATCATAATGTCAAACATCGTCAAGGCCCTTTAGAGTACTGTGAAGGGGCCGAGGCAAGGGGGTTGTAGGGGTTGTCTGACAGAGTCATCCCTGAGCATGACATGTGAGCAAGTGCTGAGTGCAGTCAGCACATAAGTGTCAGGTGGGGAATGGCTGACAGGTGGATGTAGCCGGGTGTTTCTAAACTGTGCACGCATCCTTCCGATAAAGTCTGGGGAGGAGGGGGAATTCCCGGGATCTTGGGGGAGAATCAGTTCCCCAGGTAAAATTGGGTTTTCACTGAAAACGAACTCAGAAATTGTCCCATTTAAATCTGGTTTAAATGTAGAACGTAGGCCCAGCAACACCCAAATAAGTGCCTTGGACCAGAGACAGTTGTGGCACCTGAGTGCAGTTTTAAGGGTGCGGTGCCATCGTTCCACCAACCCGTTGCTTTGTGGGTGGTAGGCTGTCATATGGATCTTTTTAATACTGAAAAGCTTACAGGGAATCATAAAAAGTGCAGATTCGAATTGTCAACCCTGGTTGGTTGTGATGGTGGATGGGTAGCCGAACCTAATGATCCAAGAAGAAACGAATGCTTTGGCCACAGTTTCTGCTGTGGGTAAGGGGACGGCTTCCACCCAACGAGATATTTGGTATGTTGTGGACAGGATATACCTGTGGCCCTCTGACGTATGGAGGGGACCGATAAGGTCGATATGTACATGATGGAAATGTCCTTAGGGATGTCAAACTTGCCCAATGGTGGAGAGGTGTGACGTCCTATTTCATTTCGTTGACAGGAAATGCAGCTGTGTGCCCATGTTTGACAGTCCCCCATTTTACATCTTTCCACATAAAATGCTCAGTGACGAGGAGGGTGGTGGCTCGGATGCCGGGGTGGGCGAGATTATACAAGACGTCAAAAACCTGTTGGCACACTGTGGGCAGGAGCAAAGACCGCAGAATGCCCATAGAACAGTCGCACCACACTTTGTGTGAAATACCTTGGTAAACACGAGCGAAGACTGTGGGTCCATGAGCATACCCTGAGTGTCCTCGTCTGAAGCCTGTAGAGTGGCGAGGTCGGATAAATCAACAATACTTGAAATGGCACTGATCCGCGAGAGCAAATCAGTGGGAATGTTCTCTGTGTCTTTGATGTAGTGTACGTCTGTAGTAAATTGGGAGACCAGGTCGAAGTGTCAGAAGGGTCGGCAGAGGGGGGGGGGGGGGGGGGGGGGGGGGGATCCTCTGCTCTGGCGAGTTGCAGAAGGTGTTCGCCAATGGTTTGTGATCAGTAAGAATGAAGAAAGGACAGCCAATGTTTGATGGCCTTGTACACTGCCAGAAGCTCTCTATCAAAAACAGAATATTTCTTTTGTGCTGTAGACAGTTTTTTGGAGAAGAAATGAAGTGGTGAAACTGTGTCGCCTTTGCTCTGTTGTAATACTGCCCCGACCGTGATGTCGCTAGCATCCGTAGTGATGAAGAAATTGGCAGACGGGTCAGGGTGGGCGAGTACAACTGCATGAGCTAAAGCTGTTTGAAGATCCCTGAAAGCATCTAGCAAGGGTTCAGTCCAACAGACTGGTTTAACACCCAAAGTTTGCTTGCAGGAGAGCGAGTCCGTCAGTGGGGCCCGCACAGTGGCGGCAAAAGGTACATGATGGCGGTGTAATTTATAGTGCCTAGGAAATATCTGAGTTCTTTGTACATAGCTGGGGGTGGCAATGATGTGATAACCTGCACGCAGGATTTGGGAGGCTGTATTCCATCTGCGGAGACAGTGTAACCCAGAAATATCACTGAAGACTGATGCAATTGGAATTTTTCTTTGTTGACCTCGTCACCGTTGGATGCCAAAGTCTGGAGGACCTGGGATAAATGATCTTCATTGTCTTCAGTCGATTTGCTGAAAATGAGTATGCCATCCAGGCATGCAAAGCAGAACTCGAATTGTCGTAAGATTGAGTCAATGAAATGTTGCCACATTTGTGCCGCATTCTTTAAAGCGAATGGCATGAAGTTGTACTGGAACAAACCGAGCGGCGTGATGATCACAGTCTTTGGAATGTCTTCCAGCACTACGGGAATCTGGTGATAAGCACGTTTGCAGTCAATCAGACTGAAGATTGTGGCACCCAGTAACATATGAGTGAAATCGTTTATGTTTGGCATGGGGTAATTGTCCATGACAGTGCGAGCATTTAAACATCTCTAATCACCAGACAGTCCAAAAAAACTGTCATGTTTGGTGACAAGGTGAATTAGTGAAGACCAATTGCTGTCCGATGGCTGTAGGATGCCTGCCTCCAGAAGTTCGTTAATTTGCTGACGGGCCACGCGCAACTTAATGGGGTTGAGGCATCTAACCCTGTGTCTAATAGGAGGGCTGGCAGTGGTAATTATCTTGTGTGTCATTCTGTCAGTGGCGGAAGAGACTGAGAACTGCACAAGAGGCTGAGTAACGTTCTGACGTGGAGTTTTGGGACCAGTGGGGTGCGATGAGGCATGGCTGTTAGTGTGAGTGGGAAAAGGCAGCAAGAAAGTCACATTCCTATAATGTGAGCGCAGCATGCACTTGTTTGTAGAGGTCAGATGCACACGCAACATGGAGCAGTGTGTGGCGCGCAGCGACTGTCTGTTGTTAACTTTGCCTTGGGCAACCGGCGCAGGTGAGAGAGGCGCTGGTGTCACGTGAGGGACATCGATGGCCACTGAGTTGCTTGGCTGGCAAATGGGATAGGGGGAATGGTTATCAACAAGTGGGGCAGCTCCCTGTGCAGTGGGCACTGTTGTGCTGTGCGAGCAATTGTTACTAGAGACACTGTTTGAAACACGAGGCACTGCGCTTAGTGGGCGCTTGGGTGGTGCACAGGTCACTGAACGTGAATTGTCACAAGCAATGAATGTTTTTTAACTAACTTGATGAGTGTTCGAACTGATGCTTGGCTATGAAGTTTTTTCTGGTGAAGGAACTGCAGATTGTAGTTTTAACAGTGAGGTGCGGGCCACAGCGAGCTCGTTGTAAGTGTGAGCAATGCGTTGTTTCAGCTCATCGTTCTCCTGGCGGACGTGCACCACTGAGTGGTATTGTGATAGTAGATTAGTGATGTAGGTCACAATCTTGCCCATGAGGGTGGAACACTCGAAAACTAAATTCCATGTTGCGGTGGAAATGGAATGA